>NC_082699.1:51035059-51335059 GCF_949987515.2 Delphinus delphis
TTCAGGAACAACCATATGTCAGGTTGCCAGACAAATATTTACAACACATTCAAATTTAGTTGAACTTATATGACTTCAATCAGTGAAACCGTTTCCAGACCCCAAGGTCACAAAAGCTGTTATCAGGTTTCCTAAGCCTGCTGCCACATTGGTGTCGGAAACCAAACGCCCCACACTCGAGGCTTCCTCAAGTCCTGAAAAGCTGATACTACGATACTTCTCCCTCCTCTTCCTGTCAGTGAAAAACACCTTTATACTCCTTCTTTCCCCGGTAATCACATTTTCCTTCTTTGAACAGGTGAAGAGGGCTGGCCACCCCCCCTGAAGCAATCACATCTTTGTGTCCCAGAATTTAATTTGCAAACCATTGAGGCTGGAATTTCAAGTGTATGAACTGAGGTGACCATTGAGGGCGGATGCAAAGACATCCCACAGTAGCAGGCTCCCAGCCAAATTTACAGTGTCAAGTTATCTGCCTAAAAAATGTTACAAGGGCCATGGAGGTGCCCAGAGTGGGAGCCTGCCAATTAGAAGGAGTGTGAATGAGACTTATGGGGCTGGCCAGGGTGACAGGGCCATAGTCATCATTTGGCAGGAGGCAATTTAAAGATAGGTGTCTGACAGCGTAGCCAGGGTTCTCGGGAGCTCATGTATGGTTCTTGGAAATGTACTCTCTGTTGTAAATTATTGTACTAAGATTAAAAGTGCCTGCTGCTCACTCCAGTTACTGAATTGTAACAAGCACTCTTCTTTCCTTAAGTAACCAGCACTTGCAAAGTTTAGTCAGTGGTTTGGAGAGGTGTGGGGTAAAGAAGCAGAGGAGAAAACACCATATTTCCAGGTTCTTTACCTACTTAATAGGAGGAAAAATAGGAGGAAAAAGTGATAATAATTCAGAGAAAAAACACAGCATAAGAATCAAAATCAATGCTCTACTTAACTAATGATAATATTACTGACATCAAAGATTATATTTTATTAATGAAGGATTTTCAAAGTAGCATAGAATCTAGCCAAATCATTTTAGCAGGATTAGACTTTTCTAAAAAGAATGATCATATTGGTAGAATGAAGTGAGAAACATATTACAAATTAAGAGAAATTAGACTCTATCTTAAGTAGTGTCCCTTGTGTATACTTATGAAATGGACACAAATATTGCATTCCAATTGATAAATTTTCAAGGTGTGTTTCAACCTCATGTAATAGCTAAGTTGCAAATTGTCACAGGTCTGAGCTAAAAAAACTCTATGAAAAGGTGCTGCTTTCAGGGCTCTGAGTATATGCATGATTCAAGGGAATACTGGCAGGAATCGGGATTCGAATAACTAGAGGAAAACTTACAGACCACAAATCATCAACAAGGTAAAGGGGTAAAATAAAACAAATTCCAAGATCAGCTTTAATAATATTAACTTCACTTTTTGGTTCTCTCAACTATAACACGTTTGGCTAAAATTAAGAGCTATCAGTTTAGTGTTCACTATGTGCCAGTTTCAATAGATTCTAAGTGCTCTCTATGTATTAACTCATTTGCTCCTCAAAACCAACCCTGTGAGGTGGGTGCTAGTATTATCCCCATTTTACAGATGAGGAAACGGAGCCAAAAGAAGTTAGACGATTGGTCCAAGATTATATAGTATCTAGTTTTAAGTGTCTGAAACAAGATTCCAATCAAGTAGCCTGGGTCCAAATCTTGTGCTAAAGCCATCTCTGGCTCTAAAATCACAAGATCAACATTATGATTGGTCATACACACATGCAAAACTTTGGGTGCTCTTTGACGGAGATGAGTCAGAGGGGTAGAGGAGGGAAGTGAAGGAATATGGGCATACCTCTAAGCACCTTCTCTTCCATATTACTTGCAGGAATAGAATTCAGAAACCAACTCCAATCAGGCTAATTATGTCAAAAATATTTTCCAACATTGGAAAAGAAATATATATGCTGTAATTATTTACTATTCAAATATTTTAATAATTTAGATTTTAATATATATTTACTATTACAAAACAACTACTCCAATAACACCTTAATGTGATAAGTTACATTTTTTTGTTGTCAGTTCCCAGAAAGATAACTGATAAACAGGTCAGTCCTTATCTCAGGGGACTTCTCCACAGGCAAGAAGTGATTGGAAGTTCTTACTTCTGGGTGGCCCAAGCAATCCAGAGTGGTGTTAACAAAATGATAGCAGCTTCTCTAATAAAACAGAAAGATAATAGTTTTTCCTGGGTCATTAAATATATTTTTAACACACAGCGGGAGTATCTTGAAGCTCATCTTTAGCCTCTAGGTAACTGATCAGTTTTACTAAGACATTTACTTCTTGGGTATCTCTCCAACTTAGAGCTATTTGAGAGAGTTTCCAAAAGCAAGGTTTCTGTTGCCCTTTGCATGTTTTTTCCTTTCTCCTTAAGATCCACACTGATATTTGGCAACATGTAGACACAGCTGAAATTATATTAATTCTCAGTGATGTCTGGTACTCTGATTAGATAGAACCTGTGGTCCTTGTTACATAAGCTAAAAATGCTAGTTCAACTCAAGAATTAAGCAGAAGCTCACTGGGACAAAGACAGATTGCTGGAAATGAGAACTGGAAAATATAGGTGCTCTTCTACATGTGTCCTCATACCTTAAGCATTTCATTCCTTTTGATCACTCAAAGGTTCACCCAATTCCCTTTATCTCCACTGTAAACATTTGGAAATTAATCACTATTTTCCTTTTCCTGACAATTAGAGAAAGTTTCTAATTGCAGGATGGTCTCAATATATGTATGCCTGCCTTTCCTCCAAACCACTGGAAGAGCACCCTTTTGTGCCTCAGATGGGCTGATGCCAGCAGGCTGCTCTGAACTGCAAAGGAGATTAAAAACAAAGCATAAATCATTAAAGAAGGAGAATCTACTGCTTCTTTATCGCTCTGGATCCTAGGCTATTCCAAATGTCAGGGTACATCACAGGCTTAAAGTTCAAGGATGATGTATTAGTTCTGATTCTGTGCTTAGGAAAACTGGCAGCTCTGAAGCAAGGAGAACTGCACACAATCTGCTTTGGCAGAAGATTTCTCTGTCTCCATTTGGGAGGGGGAAGGTTGGGACAGCTATGGGAATTTGGCTTTCTCCTTTAGTGTAGAGGAAAAGAGAAGTAAATAACCGATGATGACTAGCTTTGGCTTTGTATTTCCAGCAATTATTAAATGCACTCAGGCTTTCAGTAAATTAAGAGACGTGATGACCCACAGGGCTATGCAAACCATTTATGGTGCTAAAATACTTGAGAGTGAAGCTTGATTTTTTTTTTTTTTTGTCCTAAGGTTTATGCATTATGATTGAGAGCATGTGTAAGAATAGAGATTAGGGATTCAGAACATGTACTTGCTGGAGACCATATGTCTGACTTATGGAAATTCCAGTCCTTATAAAATGCTGATTAAATATTACACTCAATAAGGAGCAAGATTAACAGATTCTCCTCTGAAGGTAGCAAGCAGAATTTAGCCTATTGAAAGTCTTGTCTGCCCCAGGTGTTTCCTAGCACATCATTCCCTGGGCTCAGAAATCTCCCACCTGGAGCAGCCACTGAGCTGATTAAGTACATTGTGACTTCAAAAGGCCCAGTTAAAATACAAGCGATGCTATCCTTAGGAGGTTTCTGCCTCTGAAAGAAACTTCATTTAGTAAGCTATATTGACTTGAAAATGGTGCTATTTTGGATTCAATCTGATAGACTATAACTTTCTAGCTAAAGCAAAACAAAAATTCCTGAGCAAAACTATTACCCCCTAATCTAGCAAAATAATAGATTTTTCAATATGTATGCCTGAGGATCTAGAGAAGGTGGATTGGCACCAGTTATTTCTTTGCTCCTCTCCAATATTTGGTTCATTCATTGTCATTATTTAACTCCTTCCGATGAAGATGAGAGACCTGGAAGTTGGAATTCTCAAAAAGCTAAGTAACTTATTTTCAGCAAGTCAGGACTGCCTGATGAGAGAGGACAGAAACTGCTCTTCACTGCCCAGTGAATTGTGGATCCTTGAGTGGGCCCTCGTTAGTGATGCATATGTAGGATGAATAGTTCTATTTTGCTCTATCAGGGCCCTTTTCAGATATTTCTCCAAAACCCTGGGGACAGGTGGGAAAATTTTTCTAAGGACCCGGGGGCACTAAGGTGATTTGAGAACAAGAACTAAATGTATGAGGGGACATCTTCTGTACCCCATGAGGAAATACAAACCAGCAAGCTCTGCAGGACAACAGAGGATGAGAGCAGGAATTGAGGCAACTCTTGCTATTTCAACTGCTGGAATTTGTAGATCTTCCCTCTTGGGCTCTGCCTCTAACAAGATTCAGTATCCACATTCCAGTTTCTGTGTCGTGTTCAATTGGAATCCTTGAAACAAAATTTTTGGTACAACCAGAGCAGGTGTCCACATCTAGGTCACTGACCAGGGAGCTAGGCTAGCTACCAGAAGGCTGTGAGGATTAAGGCGTAGAAGCTGTACAGAAGCTGGAGAAACACCTTCATATGAGCCCGCTACTCCAGCCGGCATTCTCAATTTTACTATTTATAAAGATACTCAGGGTTCCTGGTATAACACAGATTGTGATCCAGTGGGGTGGGGCCAGAGATTTTGCACCTCTGACAAGCTTCCAGGTGATGTCAATGCTGTTGGTCCATGGACCACGCATTCATTCATTAGGTAGCAAGGTACTACACTATTATATGTTACAATTTTGTGTCTTAATGATAATACTAACTTCAACAGAACATTTAACACTCACTAGGCACTACTTGAAGTACATTACAGGTTTACTTCACTTAAGCCTTGTAACAATCATAGAGGTGGATACACTGATCCCCACTTTACCAATGAGGAAATTGAGACAAAGAAATGTTAAGTAACCTGTCCAAGGTTTGAGCATTTTATTCAAATTCCATGTAGATATCTCTTGCTTCTCTGACCAAATGATTGGATCAGCCTCTGTTGCTTCCCTCTGAACTCCAGGGACCTGTTCAGTATCTAGACATGGATCACTACATAAGAGTTATGCTTGTGGCCAAATAGCATCAAAACGTTTCCAGATAGAATCAGTTTAATAACTGTACTTCAGAATTCTCAAATCACGCTATTTAAATATTTCAAGCTCAACAATATATAGGAATTCCAAATGCTAAAATAACAAGCTCTCTTCTCTGCATATTCTACTCTGTTACACCTAAGTATTGCTCTTTTTCAACCAGAACACCATCTCTTACCATAAGATAAATACATAACAGTTTGTTTTCAATAGCTAGTCTATGTCCAGACTATTTTATCTTGTCAGCGCCTTACAGATGTTACAGTGAACAAGGAATATAAAATACTCGTGAAATGTTCTTTCTGTGTCATAAGCTATATGAGGTAGCAGTTCCAGCTGATTAGGACTGAACTCTATTAAATGAATTCTTCCTTTGTTCTTAAAACTGCCTGTCTCAAAAAAGAGAATCTTCATACACTGTTGGTGGGAATGTAAATTGGTGCGGTCACTGTGGAAAACAGTATGGGGATTCCTTAAAAACTGGAAATGGAATTACCATATGATGCAGCAATTTCAATCCTGGTTGTATGTCCAGAAAAAAAGAGAAAAACTAATTCAAAAAGATACCTGCTCCCCAGTGTTCATAGCAGCACTATTTACAATGGCCAAGACATGGAAGCAACTCAAGTGTCCATCAACAGATAAGTGGATTAAGAAGATATGGTATATATATATATATATATATATATATATACACATATACACACACACACATACATACAATGGAATATTATTCACCCATAAAAAAGGATTTGCAGTAATGTGGATGGATGTAGAGATATTATGCTAAGTGAAATAAGTCAGAGAGAGAAAGACAAATACTGTGTGATATCACTTATATGTGGAATCTGAAAAATAATACAAATGAATGTATATACAAAAGAGAAACAGACTCACAGATATAGAAAACTAACTTGTGGTTACCAAGGGGGAGAGGGATGGAAGAAGCGACAAATAAAAGGTATGGGATTAACAGATGCAAACTACTACATATTAAATAAATAAGGAATAAGAATATACCATATAGCTCTGGAATGAAGACCATTATCTTGTAATAGTTTATAATGGAATATAATCTGCAAAAATACTGGATCACTATGCTATATACCTGAAAATAACACAATATTGTAAATCAACTATACTTCAATTAGAAAAAACACCTGCTTGTCTCCAGAGGCCATTAATGCCTCATGGATAAAACTCCACATACAACTTTCACATACTGAGTTCTCTCAGGTGGATGAATAATTTTGTACCATCAAATCACCATCTACTGCTGGTGTGGGTTTCTTCATTATAAAGAGTTTCTATTATTTATTCATCCTAAGAGTTTGATTTTTAGGTTAAATTGTTAAAAATTTCTTGAGTTAGAATATAAATTAGCAGTACAAATCTATGCTATAATAATATACTAAGTAATTTTAGGGCATCTTGTTTTTTTGATGGTTTTGTATGATTCAGTTGAGGTTTTTTGCTTCTGTTTCATAATCAGTGGCTGCGTGCACCTACGTAAGAAACGGTCAGTGGCTATAAAATTTTATGTTCCCTTAGCAGTGCATGAGGATATAGTTTTTCCACATCCTTACCTGCATTTGATATTATCACTTTTTAAAAATTTCTGCCATTCTGACAGGTGTGTTTTGGTATCAAATTTCATTTTTGTAACGGCTAATGATGCTGAACATCTTTTCATGTATTACCGTATTTATATAGACAAACTCCTCAAAATGCCCCTTTAGGAGGAATTTACATCATGGCAGATGCCTTTCAATTGGAAACTTAACTTGCATTGTCTTAAAGAAATGTTGTTAGGCATGATTCTGGACTGTTACATTATTGGTAAAATAAGATTTGGGGTGCTTGCCAATTGCTGTGTTTAACATGTGTCTGAGAGATTCCGAGTTCCAGCAACCATTTTGCAAATGAATATAGTTGACTCTTGAACAACGCAGGGGTTAGGGCTGCCAACCCCCTGTGCAATCGAAAATCCAAGTATAACTTTACAGTCAGCCTTCGTATGTGTGCTTCCACATCCAGGGATACAATCAACTGCAGATTTTGTACTACTGTGGTACATATTTGTGGGAAAAAATCTGCATATAAGTGGACCTGCACAGTTCAAACCAGTGCTGTTCAAGGGCCAACTGTCGGGAAAAAACCTTAACTTTATTTACTAATTTTTTTTTTTTGCTATCCCTTAATCATTCCTTAAAAAATTTCAGGCAGTTTGATTTGTTCACACATTAAGAATTATCTATACAATATTTTTTTTTGCTTAGTTCTAAGGAGTTTTATTTATTTGTTTGTTCAGTCATTCAGTGCGTATATAATAAGTACCAGCTAACATGCGGAGCACAGTGCTAAGACTCAGAGACAAAATGCCAAGTAAGGCAAACAAAATTTCTGCAAACAAAGAGTTTACAGTCAACAAACTTTTTAAAGTAGACAAAAGTAATCATTTCATATCACGTTCCTTAAGTGGTATTTGCCTGCTCAGTTTCAAGTTTAATTTTAGGTTATTGTTCATGTTAAGTTTGTGACTAGCTAAAAGAAACTGAGCATTCAGAGGTTTCATGACACCTTCCAGTTTCCTTCCTTCCTCTTCCCTTTTGCAGTGAACCATGGAGAAGAGAAGGTAAGCCCGCAGGGCTCCTCTCTTTTGCCTTCAGATTTGCCTTCCTTCCCACTTTTGGCCAGCTGCCAGATACAATAAACTGGAAAAGGCTCTTTCTCATGCTGTCCCCTTCAAAATTCATCACAAAGGACTTTATCAAAGACTAGACCTCCAGAAACTATTTAAATTAACAAAAGAGTTGCTACTCCTGAAATATAATTTAAAAAAATAGAAATAGCCAGTTCATTTTGTAAATTGAGCTGTTAGGGAAAAGCACTTTTCATCATAAAGAAATACTGCTTACCATATCATGCACTGTGTAGCAAGATGTAGATTTAGTCCTCTTTTAATCCATTTAATGAACTTTTGTTGTGTATGTGTACTCTTATTATGTTCTACATACCTGTACCGTTCAAGGTGCTGGAGATGTAAAGCCTATCACACCTATCCCTTTCCTCCAAGAGCTCACCTTCTGGTGGAAAACAGAAATGTAAATGGCATGTTCGTGTAAATTGTCCTAAGTGCTTCTGAGTTGTCCCCATGACAACTCTGAAATAACTCTGAAAATAACTCTGTAGCTGGTGACAGAGTGAGAAATTGGTGAGGAGAGACTTCTGTTATGCCAATTAGTAAGCTATAAATATTTAGAATATGGGTCAAAATTAAAGTACAATTCTTTTTCTGATGTTCCCTTTCACAGGTATTTTGTATTGTTTCTGTTTGTTTTGTTTAAGCAAATTACCTTCAATTTACTTCCATTTGCCTGGAATTCCAGTTTCTACTCTTATTTACTAAGTTGATTTTCAAGATGTTGCAAATCAGTTATTATACCCCATAAGAGACATTTGAGGCACAATTTACATACAGGCATTCCCCATTATCTCTTTTATTTGTGTCTTTTAGCCAGTTCTACATTTAAAGCAAGTATTTCCTTAAATCCAATGGCAACCTGATTTTGTTTTGTTTTTATCAATCTTTGGTGTAGAACCTTGCCAAAAGCTTTGTAAAAGTCTGAATAAATTAGGCACACTGATTTCTGTAGTCCAAATGCATACTTACCCTCTCAAAGAACTTTGGTTGGGAAATATTGGCAAGGGTTTTGCTTCATTGCATAGTGTGTTCTATCACTGGCCTCTCTCTTTCTATTCTTAGATTGGAGGGGAAAAAAGTTGTAAGACTTTTCTTGTTTTATTTGTATCTTTCTTAAAGCTGCATTTTTTAATGAGATAGAATCAAAAGCTTAAGTATGTTTAACATCTCAATTTCTTACAGTGAAGCACGTAATAGAATTTTGATAATGGTCTGAAGTTACTATCTTCCTTCCAAAATATGTTACTCCAACTATACAAAAATGCCGAATCTGAGAACACAATTAAGCGTGTGTGTGCGTGTGTGTGTGTGTGTGTGTGTGTCTAGGATTTTGCATTTGTAAATCAACATGCAGATTATCTGAAGGCATGCTTAGGTATATATTTAATTTAATATAGTGTTAAACCCTAGATTGTAATCTAAAATCATGAGCATCGATAAGTAATTTAAGGTATATAATTTTAAATTTTAAAATAAAATTAATTCAGATATGAAGTTATTTTATCATCCACATGTCAATGCTGTTTCTTTTCATATAATATTGCCTGAGAACTACATATATAAACAGAGATTCCATTGTTGCTTTTTACTTTTAAAAAAATCACATTTGTATATATGACTGATTATTTTTCTTGTACTATTTTTAAAGCTGCATTTTTATGCTGATAGGAAAAGGGCATGCCTTGGATTTCTTCCTTCCTTCCTTCCTTCCTTCCTTCCTTCCTATCTTTCTTTCTTTCTTTCTTTCTTTCTAGCAATGTGTTTGTTATTACTCATGAGTTTTATATCTTTCTTATTGGCTGTATTCTGCTTTCTGAGCACAAGTAAATGTAAGAAAATATTACATGTTCAGCCCCTTTTGTATTTCCTTTAATGAAACATTCTTATCTATGTTCTTCAATATTAATCTGAAGTCACATCCCATTATGTAAAAGAGGGAAATATTTGGCTTATCTTTATAGAATTGTTTGACACTTAAAGGATTAGAGAAAATTTGATTTATGATCTGTAACATGAACCCAGAGTACAAAAATGAACAATATTCTGATATCTAAATTCAACTACCTATATAAGAATTCAGTTGATTTCCTTTGGTAATTTGACAGTCCTCTTCATCAAAAACAATCTGAAACTATTCTTATTTGTGTGATTTATAGATTATGACATCAACATTTAAAAGGTAAATAATGTGATATCTTCTGACATATATATATGTTAAATGCCTATTATGACCCATTTCCATGATGTTTTAATTATTAGCTTCATGTTTTGCTTATGAAAACAAAAGCATAGTATTTCTAACATAAAGAAATTAATAAAGATCCACAAACGTTAAAAATGCATTTTTTTGAAGAAAAAGAGATGGATGAATTACACTGAATATTGTCTTTAAAATAAATATTAAAATGTCTGATGCCAAAAAAACTGATAGCAAAGATTATATATCTTCTTAATTGATATGTTTATGATGATGGTATAATGATATTTGGGAAGAATTCCAAGAGTAAATTATAAAATACTAGTAGATAGGAGGCTTTTTATCCTCACTAAATCATGTTCGAGCATGCAACAGAGCTAACAGTTTGCTTATTTGCCCTAGACAATATGTTAATATGATTCTATTAAAAAGAGGGTTAAGGGAATGTCAATGTAAAAGTAAGATGACATGATGCTAAGTATGAAGTATCCACAATCTTAACAACATAACTACAGACACCCTTCCCAACTTTCTGTAATCTTCAAGAAAGACAACTGAAGAGTTTTCTATTTTGTTGCCTTTTGGTGATGATCTATTTACACCATTCAGAATAAAAGTATAACACATTTCTTTCTCTTAAAAAGGTATTCATTATATCTTTAGTCGATAAAAATTTAGTGCAAATAATGAGATAACTTGTACTTATTATTTACTTTGTGGCAAGTTTAAAAAGGTGCACTAACATCTCAAGATTAAATATTGGACTAAAATAAAACCCAGGCAGTCAGACTCCAGGGATTATATTCATAATCTCATTATATTCACTATAAAGATTAACAGATTATTAAAAAACTATTTCTTCCTTGAGGGATTCTGGTGGGGTGGGGGTAAGGGAGACAGACAGAAAAGCAAACAATTGCAGCAGCCTTGTAAATGGTAGAATAGAGCTGGTTTAAAACTCTAGGGGAGACAAGAAAAACCATCTGGTGCCTGGGAAGGCACATCTGAATAAAGTCAGATGGTTTACCAAGTCAGCATGATTTGGAGGGGACAGAAGGGAGAGAAGGTCATTCTAGGAAGAGCTATAAGCATAGCTAGAGCTAAAAAGAAGGAAACATGAGTGATATGTATTCAGGGAACATGTTCTGGCTGGAGTAAATGTGTTTGCAGGCAAGAAGACAGAGGGATTTGAAGAGGTAGACAGAAGCCCTGTGAGCCTTCTTAACAGTGCTGAATTTTGGCAATTGGAGCCACTAAAGAAAAGAATGAAATGGCCAAACTTACATTTTAGGGGGAAATTTCTGACAGAGGATAGATGGGTTGGAAACAACAGGGAGGTATTGTAGCAATGGAGGCAAGATAAAATGAGAGGCCTAACCAGAGCAAAGAAATTATAATGGGCAGGAAAAAGAGATTCTGGAAGCAGAGTCAACCAAATCCAAGACTGGGAACCAAATCTATGATAGGAAAGGAGGTGATGAAGGTAAAAGAATCAATAGGATACGTTCCAGGCTTGAGTGAATAGATGGATGGTGGCATCAGTAACAAAGATAGAAACACAGAAAACACAGGAGGAGGTACAAGTTTTGGGAAGTCATTAATGACTCAACGTGATGACATATTGAGTTGAAAGTATCTGTGGAATATCCTAGTGACAGTGAGAAAATAAATATTGAGGAATGTGACTTTCAGGAAATTTGAGCAGCCCAGTTTTTCCCAATAAGAAAATGTATGTGAAAAGTCAATTTATAAAGAGGAAGCTGTTTGTAAGCAGGAAATCAAACCGGTCTCAATGAGGCCATTAGGGTGGGTCCTAATTCAACTTACTGGTGTCCTTATAAGAAGAGAAAATCTGGACACACAGAGAGACACCAGGGATGCACCTGCACAGAGGAAGACCATATAGGCAGCCACCTGCAAGCCAAGAAAAGAGGCCTCAGGAGAAACTAAAACTGCTAAAACTAAACCTGGATCTTTGACTTTCAGCCTCCAGAATTGTAAGAAATAAGTTTCTGTTGTTAAAGCCACTCAATTTGTAGTACTGTGTTATGACAGCCCTAGAAAACTAGTACAGACATTATTCTAGCCTTGTGCACCACCTGAATGATAAAGATATGCTTGCCAGGAGGACCAACCCTTTTTCCCAGAGCACGCTGAAAACCCATGTTAACACCTTATTCTTGGGGCTTCATTTTTCTTAGCGCTATGCTGTCCATCCTATAATTTCTACAGCGAATGTAAACTAAAAGTTAGCTTTCTTGGGCTTCCCTGGTGGCGCAGTGGTTGAGAGTCCGCCTGCCGATGCAGGGGACACGGGTTCGTGCCCCGGTCCGGGAAGATCGCACATGCCGCGGAGCGGCTGGGCCCATGAGCCATGGCCGCTGAGCCTGCGCATCCGGAGCCTGTGCTCCGCAATGGGAGAGGCCAAAACAGTGAGAGGCCTGCGTACAGAAAAAAAAAAAAGAAGTTAGCTTTCTTAGTCACATTTACATTCTAGGTTTCTTCCTGAAGACTGCACCCAAGATACTTCTACTGAACTTCAGTGTTTATAAAATGGCTGAGACTCCTATTTTCTCTGAGCATATATTATTTCTTCACCTGACGAATCTCATTGCCATTTCATAACTTTCTTGTCAAAAGGTAACCGTATCTTCACAGGATTCCATAAAATTGCCCAGCTGACCACCCACATTTCCATCTGTATCCCTACAATGAGCTGGAGCCCTGATTTCCACTCAGAAAAAGCATATAGTTGTTCAAGTTATCAGTGAGAAGAATTTTAGAGGCATAATTTAAAGGACTGAAATAAATCTACCCCAAACTAATTATTCTTTAATTTCTGTAGATTCAAACTTCACATCAGGTGCTATCATTTAAACATGAAAATATGAATAAGCTTAAAAAAACTTTTTCCAATAGACCATATTTATAACAGCCTGTTGGTCACTTTGAAGAAGAGTCTATCCTTGTTTTATGATTTATAATCAGATATTACTAGACAAACTATTTATTAAATAAGTAAATATTCATTAATTTCTGAGTCTGGCACTGTGCTAGGTACTGGGGTTACAAACATGCCCTCCACTCCTTGAACCTTTACAGGCTATATGGGGGGAAAGAAAGGGGAATCATTAAAAGGTTTTATGAAGATACTTGCCTTATATACCTTAGGTCCATTTATTACCTTGGCAAAACATTAGGCCTACTTACAGCATCTTTAATGTAACTTCAAACATACAATGCAGAAAAAGCAGCTATTGGAAAGTAAAAGTGCTCTTAGAGCTTATGATGCTAGGAGAATGCTGATGATTATAATTGTAAAAGTTATTTTATACTGTAGCTTTTATCACTAGAGATTCAAAATGTCAGTATTGGGAAAAACATCTCTGGTGTTATGGGCTGAATTGTGTCCCTCCCTAATATTCATAGTTTAAGGCCTAACCCCAAACCTCAGACTGTGATAAGGCCTTCAAAGAGGTGATTAAGTTAAAATGGGGCCATTAGGGTGGGCCCTAATCCAATCTTCTTATAAGAAGAGGAAATTTGGGGGCTTCCCTGGTGGCGCAGTGCTTGAGGGTCCGCCTGCCGATGCAGAGGACACGGGTTCGTGTCCCGGTCTGGGAGGATCCCACATGCCGCGGAGCGGCTGGGCCCGTGGGCCATGGCCGCTGGGCCTGCGCGTCCGGAGCCTGTGCTCCGCAGCGGGAGAGGCCACAACAGTGAGAGGCCCGCGTACCGCAAAAAAAAAAAAAAAATAAGAGGAAATTGGACACACAGGGACAACCATGTGAAGAGAGAGGAGGAAAAGGGCAGCTACCTGCAAGCCAAGAGAGGCCTCAAAGGAAATCAGTCCTGCCAGCACCTTGATTTTGGACTTTCAGCCTCCAGAACTGTGAGAAGATAAATTTCAGTTGTTTAAACCACCCACTCTATGGTAGTTTGTTGTGGCAGCCCAAGCTAAGACAACACGTATCTGAAGGCAAGGCAAGGCAAGATCTGTAAAATGCAAACCAATTTGATAGTTCAGCCATTGTGTAATTAATTTGAGCACTGCCATATGTAAGATACTCAGATAATTCAAGCCAGCCCATGGATTTTTTTCATACAGCACACTTTCTTATAATTATGTCCTGCTGTTTAAACAATAATAACTTGTAAAGAGTGTAAAAATGTTTTCACTAGATGCTCTTATCAGTTCAAAATCTGTAACATTTAATGTATCAGTTCCTGTCACTGTGGTCCTTCATTTCAATACTTAATAAAGTATTCAGCCATCTTCCCTCAGTCTTCTCAATGAACCACAATCATTTTTGGCACATATGCAGAACAGATCAAACTTTCTTGAATTAATAAAATTAAGTCTGTCAGATTTAGGCCAATTGGGTATTAAAGTCAAACTAGACCAAATACTGGCTGAGCATAGTTGCAGCTTGTATAGATCAGATTTGGCATAAAATTCAGTTTGTGATGTAATGTAAATTGTCAAAGTGATACTGCTTCAATTTTGTGTGGTTTATTTTAAAAGTGATATCTATCATACAGAAAAATAAAGCTTAATGTGAAAATAACTACTTAGAAGAACAATAGAATGAGAGTGTAAGTTGAGCATCCATTAAGAACTGGCATATGGTTCCGCATAATAACCTAGGATTTCATTGTTTCCATTTGGATTGAACAGAAAAAGAGAGAAGGCTGAGTGAGATGCTACCTTCACTTTTCTTTTACGTGAGAATTTAAAAAAAAATTTTTTTTTTCACTTTAGGACTAGTCACCTTTTATTCTCTTAAGTAAGAGTAAAATTTCCATTGCATTTTTTGTAATGGGGGAAAAAAAATATCCTGACATGACTGCCACAACATGACTGTGTCAAAATAAGCTCCATTAACTTAGTATCATTAAAATATGTATGCCATTTTTTGACAAATTCAGTACTGGAGTTTTAAACATCAAATTCATGTAATAGCCACCATTTCAGTGAATTAATATTCTTGTCAAAGTACCCTTTGGCCAAAACCAGAAAACAAAATTCCAAATGTTCTATAGGACAATTTTAAGATACATATTATAAAGGGACAACTGAGTGAATATTTTTGGTCTAAACCTCTAAACTAAAAAGTGTAGAGAAAATATGGACTAAAATTCAACACAAATAGCCATTTTTCTAATTGCATTAGAAAGCTAGCTATTCACATGTTTACCATTTTTAGTTAATGCACAATTTCCAGGTAAATTTATTTTCATAGTTTCATAAAGTTTCTTCAAGCATGACTTCAGACAATAAAAATCACTAATTTTGAGGCCTAATTAAAATAATAAAAATGTTTATTATTTTAATAATACTCAAGTATATTAAACTTTCAAACTACTATACTATTAATTCATTCATTCACTCAACAAAGTATTTTGGCATGCCTGTTACCTATGGGTCAGTGATTCACAAACAGGCATGGTCACCACCCACATAGAGCTTATGAAATAAGAGATTTCATAATTAAACACAAAGTGGTAAATATGATGTGCCAGAGCAATTTGCAAATACTTAAATATATTCTCTCATTCAATCCTCATAATAGGTTATTACTATTTTCAGCCCAATTTTTACTCAAGAAACTGAAGCATAAAAAGTTAAGTAATAGCCTAAGGTCATACAGCCTATGAGTGGCAGAACTGGGATTTGAATCTCCACACTCTGGTTCTAGAGCTTATATTTTCAAATACTGTACTGCACACACTTTTCATCTATAACATTGCAAACTGTGATGAATGATATAAAGAAAAATACCATCTACAAAAAAATGTATACACAAAGCCAAATTTAACTTGGAGCTGTCAAGGGAATCAAGAGCATTGATTTTGAAGCTGAGACTTGACGGACAACTGAAGATAGAGAGGAGACAGTGGTGGGAGGCATGGGGGTAGTGTTTCAGCAGAATGAATAGCATGTCCCAAGGTGCTGGTATTAAAAAAAAAAAAATAGAGGTTACTTGGTTGAGCATTTTTCCCCCAATCTTTGTATTACAAGAGCCACAATGTTTTTTATATTTCAATCAAAAAAATGGATTCAAACTTTTAAAGCAGAGGGAAAGAAGAGTTGAAAAAGATTTTCAAGAACAATTTATTTATTTAATTATTTTGGCTGCGTTGGGTCTTCATTGCTGCATGCAGGCTTTCTCTAGTTGTGGCGAGCAGGGGCTACTCTTCGTTGTGGTGCTTGGGCTTCTCATTGTGGTGGCTTCTCTTGTTGCAGAGCATGGGCTCTAGGCGCTGGGCTTCAGTAGTTGTGGCACGTGGGCTCAGTAGTTGTGGCTTGAGGGCTCTTGAGCGCAGGATCAGTAGTTGTAGAGCAGGGGCTTAGTTGCTCTGTGGCATGTGGGATCTTCCTGGACCAGGGCTTGCACCCATGTGCCCTGCATTGGCAGGCAGATTCTTAACCATTACGCCACCAGGGAAGTCCTAAAGAACAATTTAAAAAGTGCTTAAGAACACAGCAGATTGCAAAAATGCTTTGCAGGGTACAAAGATTTCTGATACATGAAAAACTACTGGAAAAAAATGATCATTTTCAAATGCATTTCCAGCAAAAAGCCATCTTGAACCAAATTTTATCCCACCAAATTGTATGTTTTCAATTCTGTCCTTGTAGTCAGGAAAAGCTGCCAGGCAGAGGGATCAATGCAGGCAAAAAATAAAGGCATAAAACAGCATGGTTTGCTCTCTGAACTGCCAAGAAGTCGGACTTGGCTGAGATGTACGGTGAGGTATGGGGAGGAGCTCTCAGGGAGCAAGAGAGCTTCCCAGGATGGACAGGGAAGTAGGAACCAGATTGCGGAGGAAATTATCAATCGTACTAACAGTTTTATCCTTTAGGTAATGGAAAACCATTAAAAAGTTTCAAGTAGAGATTTGCATTTTAGGAAGCTCTAAGCGAACTGGAAGCTGAGAGAAATGTGAAAACTAGATAAAATAAAACCAGATTATCCAACATGCCAGCATTTAAAATTCTCTGTTAATTGATAAAATGGTAAATTCATAACGTTACTAATGGCAGAATGAAGTATAAGGAAAGATAAAAAGATAAAAACACGTGTATTACAACCTTGATATCGAATATATTTTATTTTTTTGAAAGGTAATCAACATAGACTCTATATGGTGACATCAAAGAACCTGATGAGCTAACATATGTAAAAGCACCCAGAACATGCCTGAAATATAAAAGAGGCTTAATAAATACTATAGCATTTCATTTGATAAGTTCCATTACCAGCTATCTCCTAAATAGTAGTATTATTTATACTCTCTGTATGGAGAAAGGTACCATTATAAGAGAGATCAAAGCAATAAATTCAAAGTGAAAACATTTTAATTTATTTTGTAATTTGAAAGCGTTCATTGCACTGATTATTTGTGTGTTTAGTAATAACAAGACAAGAGTCACCATTATAGATGACTAATAAAAACCTGCTGTATAGCACAGGGAACGCTACTCAATACTCTGTAATGGTCTATATGGGAAAAAAATCTAAACAAAAAAAAGAGTGGATATATGTATTTGTATAACTGATTCACTTTGCTGTATACCTGAAACTAACCCAATATTATATATCAACTATACTCCAATAAAAATTAAAAAATATATAAAACCATGTCTTAACCATTTCTTCTCTTCAGACTTAATACCAATTCATCAAGACTCTGCTCTAGACCTCAAAATAACTACTCATTGTCACTTTTGGGAAAAAATTCCAACAATGGCATTCTCTGAATTGAACTCCTATGTCTAAAAAATAACTTCAGGATCCAAGTAAAACAAGCTGGAGTGGGAGGTAAAGAAAATATATGTCAAGCACTCTAACAGTTATTAACGCCCCTCACTTTACTCTAGCAACATCCCTATAAGTTATCCCTGTTTATGTCGATGGCGAAACTAACACTCAAAGAGATTGTGTGACACACTTCCCTCTGCAAGAAGGTGGATGGAGTGAAAGAGCTTAGGCTTTGGAATCAAACGCCTCTAGCTTTCAATCTCATTCTTTCCTCTATCTACACCACCTTTCCAGGGAGAAGACCTTATCTTAGTTACTCTTTTATGTCCGCATCTAACAGATCAAATGATTCAGAAGAGAAGATTAATCAATATTGAATAAAATAACGATGGAAGGAAATTTCATAATGTAGCAACTGAGCTCATTTTTAGAAAAGAGTTCAGTGCACAATAATTTATGAATTCCACACATAATTAGGAATTCATTTCTACATGTATCCTGGAGATAGCTGTAAGGAGGAACAATTGTTAATTAAAATGATCCAGAAAAAGGATGAAGTAAGTCAAATGAATAGTGGAAATTGACCTATACTTCCCAAATAATCAAAAAATAAAAAAGGAGAGGGACTTCCCTGGTGGTCCAGTGGTAAAGAATCCACCTTACAATGGTGGGACGCGGGTTCGACCCCTGGTCAGGGAACTAAGATCCCACATGCCGCGGGGCAACTAAGCCCACGCACCACAACTACTGAGCTCATGCACCTCAACCAGAGAGCCTGCGTACCACAAACTACAGAGCCCACGCGCCCTGTAGCCTGCGCACCACAACTAGAAAGAGGAAAAGCCCACACACCACAACTAGAGAGAAGCCCACGCATGGCAATGAAAGATCCCGTGTGCTGCAACTAAGACCTGATGCAGCCCAAAATTAAATAAATTAATTAACACAAATAAAAAGGGAGAAATATTTTTTACAAAGATGTGGCAGCAACTGCTAATTGTTCCCCAATACTTGTTTTCCCATTTTTCTACTACAATAGAACTTTCCAATTTTAGCTAACTATATGGCTCCCTGGAATAGCAATCACATTTCCCTATTTTCCTCTTATCTAAGTGTAGCCACACGATTGAGTTCAGGCCAAGAGAATGTGAGGGAAAGTGATGCGTGCAGCTTCTAGGATAGGTCCTGAAAGTGATGGGATGTGTCCTTTCTCTCACTTTTTCCATTCTGCTTTCTGGAATGTAGATACGATGCAGCATCATCTTGGACCATGAAGCTGAGGACAACAGCACCTATGCGATAGATGATAAAGCAACAAGACGGAAGGAGCCTGGGTCCAGTTCTGGAGCTAAGCAGCCATGCCAGTCTTATACCACTTAACTTCAAACTAGTAGGTGAGAGAAACATAAGCTCCTATCTTGCATAAGCCACTGTCATTCAGGGTCCCTGTTACATGACACTGAACCCAAACGCTCATTAATACCCATGGAGACCATGGTGGCAGGGTTCTTGTGGACTGGCTCATTCTCTCTTCCAATCTCAGGATTTCTTTCCTTCTAATAACATGGAGGCCAGGAAATCATTCGCTGTGAATCAAAAATCAGCTTACATCTTTAACTGGGCAAGATGACTCTTGGAAGTACTCCTAAGTTCACTGAAACATTTCTTTTCAAAAACTGGAATGTCATTTTAGTCAAATAGCTTTTTTTCTTTCGGTGTGACAAAAACAAAATATGCCAAAATATATAACATATCCGATTCTTATTTTGAAAAAAGTGAGATCAAAAGGCATATCTAAATCTGACTTTCTTTCACTTTCTCTCTCTTCTTCTTTCTTTCTCTTTCTTCCTTATTTTAAATCTATAGAGGACCCAAGACTTTGTGAACTAAGTTGGTCAATGTCAAAACAAATTTTAAGCCACTTTGCAAATGACCAAGGGTTAGGCACATCCAGTGTCCCAGATCAAGTAGGACTGTCTTTACCTATTCTTTTAAATCTACTCTAGCTTCTGTCTAAGCTCTATGTATATCAAACTTTTTAGTAGAAATAAAACTCAGCTGAATGCCAAAATGTCTACGTTTTGAGCATTTTGCCTGCTATTTAAAGGGATATGAGTTTTGAAAAATTCAATAAAATAACTCCCAGTCATGTCTCTTTATTACAATATTGGAGCTCTGCAACCTACAAGCAATTCACTTAATCCCGCTAAAGCTTGGTTTTTTGACCTATGAAGTGAGGACCGTAACTGTACTTGACTCAGGATTGTAACATGAAGCACTAATAAGCACTAATCAAGCA
This sequence comes from Delphinus delphis, assembly GCF_949987515.2. NCBI lineage: Eukaryota > Metazoa > Chordata > Mammalia > Artiodactyla > Delphinidae > Delphinus > Delphinus delphis. Next base: position 51,055,115 of record NC_082699.1, read on the forward strand.
CCTAGTAGAGTGTCTGGCACATTAGAGAAGCTAAGTAAATATCAGCTGTTATTTAAATTATTATTGCAATTGTTATTTGCCACAGACATTTGCAGTTTCTGTGCTCTAAAAACTGATCTCCTTCTTGTAGGAAGATGATATTCTTTGACTGCGCACCATCTGCTCTGGTTGTTTAGTACAAACATGTTTATGCTGAACAATCTATATATTTGCAAAGCGTCTGGACAGGGTCTAGAATTAGCCTACATCCATAAAATATAATGAATTAATAATGCAAAGTAAATTTCTCAGTTAACTCTTTAATTTTAGCTACTTGAAATTCATACCAAATCCACACGGGTCTTCTTGTTGAATAATAATCAAACCTATACTCACTTGATTATTATCTATTTTGTTCATTAACAGAGTACCTTTCATTATTAATAAAATTTTATTACTACTCTGTTTATTTTGCATGATTCTAAAAGACCATTTGAGGGAATATTTAAATTCCTTGTGGCTTTTCACAATTATGATAGGGTAAATGTTCATATATATACATGTATGTGTATATATATGTGTGTGTGTGTGTGTGTGTATATATATATATATATATATATATATGATATGTGAGTGTATATATATACCATGTAGTAAAATAAAAGTTTCTAATACATACTATGACTTCAGGGGAAAAACAAGAATATTCATCCTTTGTGTCACTGACAGCTATGAGCCCAAAATAAAATCTAACAATTGCATAATGGTAAAATCCACAGGAAGTGCACTTTTTAAAGGCATGTATCAAATAAGAATGAGAAGATGGTGTAAGGCAGAAACACATTTGTGAAACAGACACTGTCATACAACACGTTTAACAATTGTACACTCTTAAATCAACTCTGGGGTCAAAGAAGATCTCAAATGTAATTCAAGGGTTAGAAATTGTTTCCAACTAGATAACAATGCTCGCTTCATCTTCATTCTGTGCCTACAAAAAATTATATAGTATTTTCTCTGCAGATTATCCACATTCATTTAACACTCTACAATTCCCTTCCCCCACCTTTATACCCTTCCCACCCCGTCCAAGACAGACCTAGAAAAGAATAAATTTCCTTAACTGAAAAAAATAAAGTAAAACTTAATCTTATGTCCTGATTGTTTCTTTTAAAGTGCTGAACTACAGCCATTTTGCTTAATTTCTTTTCAAATCATTTATATTTGAATATGGTTAACACATGATATTTACAATATAAAAGGACTTAAAATACCAGATTTTAATAATCCGTAGGTGGCTCTATGCAAAGCAGATGTTCTATTATGCTTTCCAGATTCTAGCTGTAAGCACAATTAGTTTAAAGACAGTGCTTACGTATCATTTTAGTACATTTCAGGACATAGTTAAAACTACGTTAGAGAAAAGCGAAAATGAACAAAAGCCAGGACTACTTAACTGCAAAGAGAATTGCCAAGAAAGATTAAGTTCACGTATGTTATGCCAACAATAGGCAGAACTAAAAAGCAACTGTAACCAAATGACAACCAAAAGCAACTGTAACCAAATGACAAGCTCTTAGAAGAGCTTGCTTGGTGCACTGTAACAACACCAAGAATGATAAAATACCAACTTTGTTCACAGCTTTGCACTCTGCATGCCTTTGGCAAGGTTTCAACCCAGTTATTAGTTATTCCAGTATCTTCAGACAACCTAAAATGCCAATCTACACTTTTGGAAAATGACAACCTGATAAAACTCAGATTGAGTAGTTTCTATCAAATTTGCTAGAGAAGACAATTTCTACATTTCAAACAATACTAATTGTTTTCTATGTTCACATCAAATTCTATGTCATCATCAAATTCAGTTCCCAACTTACCAACAACCTGGTTATATGACCTAAGCAAAGTTTACATTGAATCCATTGTACTGAGTTTACCTTAGTGTCACAACCCTTATTACACTCAGTATCCAGTAGCATTTTCTCAAGGCAGAGAACACAGATAAGCTGTTAATGCATAAATATAAAAGAATACCACCTTCAGATCAACCAAGTGACACAGATGAATCACTCATTGTTTGCAAAGTATAGGGCTAGCTCCTTACAAACAAAACTGAGGTAGTCAGAAATGGAAAATCAAATATGCAAAATGCCTCACTAATCACCTTTTCTCTGGATTTTCACCCTTGGGTTTCCCTAGCAATATATTACACTTACTTTCTAAACTGCAGTAGAAGGAGAAGCCCATTCAGTTTTACGTTAAACACAACTTACAGAAATTTCAGTTTATGTTTATTTACTTGGCCAATTTCAATGCGTCTGTCTACATAAGAATGGAGTAAAACTGAACACAGACCTTAGATTGCTTCATGTTGAATTTTATAAAATCATTAGTATTTACCAATTTTTGACCTACAAAATGACAATGTCATGTAGTTCAACCTGTAAAACTGTTTTGTAACTTGAACGTATCGTTTCATAAAATCAGTAACCTGAAAACTTTTACATTTAGTTCAGTGGCATTGAATATTTATACAGTTGATTTGATTACTTTAAAATGATATTTCATTTAAAAAATAGCAAGAGACAGAAAGTTGGAGAATACATAAAAAGTAAGGAGGTTATACTCTCCTCTGAAGTGAAAGTAAACCCATGTGGTGCATTCAAGAAAGCATCCTCTTTCTAAGCTACAAGCTGATACTACTAAAGACTAGTTTTTTAACAGCTGACTTTCAAAAGCATTTCCTTTTGCCCAGTGGTGCAAGGGATGGCAGGAGGTGATAAAATAAATATAAAGTGTTATGTGCTGACCCGTCATCTCTTAGGGACCAAATTTTAACTAAGTTCATAGATTCATCCCCTCTTAACTCAATTACCACTGAAAAATGACTACACAAACACACACACACACACACAAAATAGTCACTTGAAGTTAACCGAAGCCTCAGAACCACACAGCCACAAAAATGAATTCCTCCTCTAAGTTCACAAGGCATCATCCTCCCGCTGGATCCTAAAGTGCAGCTGACTAAAAGGCCCACCTGGATGTACCTGCAGTTTGAGGATAAACAGATGATTAATCAGTCAGAAGAACAATAAAAACTCTCTCCAGAAAAGGGGGAAATGAGCATATTTTTCTGGCAAGAACATAGAGATGATTATGTTATTGATCAGGCTTCCCTAACGGAGTAGGTTTTGCTTGGAGGTGGGAGTGGCTGTTCACAGGTAGTATTGAGAGCGCTGCTGAGTGCAGCACCTTGGCCTTTAACAAAAACAAAATCAAGTTGTTCTATTAGTGTGCACACCTGAAGGTGCTTTCCAACCGGTAAAGTGCTTTGTAAAAAGTTGATGATCTATGTTAGATAGTTCTCTGATTAGAAAGAATTTATTCCAGATTTTCTACTGCAATACAGCTGATATTTTGGTAGCAGGATCAATAGTTTGCAAGTGTCCAATTGTCTTTTAGGATTAGCAAAAAGAACCCTGAGGATAGGTTTTAATCGCATGCTAAACCAAATCCTTTCAGCTAACCCATTAGCACCCATCACTACCAGGCTTTGTTTATTTTACTTGTTTATTGTCTCTCTCCCTCTCCTAAAAGGTAAGCTCAATGGTGGCCCTGGGCTGTCTCATTCATTGCTGGCTGTTATCTCTAGTGCCCAAATAATATCAGACACTTAGGAGAGAATAAATATTGCTGAATTAATTAAGTAATGAAAATTATAGTACTAACACTGGTAATACCATCGATCCACACAAAAACACAAAATAAGAGTGATTTCTTGTTTGTATTTATTATTTGTCCCTTCCTAATACCATTTCCACAAATTTTACAAATTTTTCAGATATTTGGCCCAATTTCACAGCTGGGTGATGAGTAACAAGAAAAAATTCATAAAGCACTTTGAATTTCTGCCATAAAGCATTCTATGTAAATAAGACCTATATGGTTGACAGAATATGCGCTTTGTGTTCATTCATTTATAAATCGAAATTTACTGTGTCTCCACAGTGTAATACACACTTTCACACAAATTATCATTATTAGTCTTTATTAGATCCTGTAGTAGACAGTATGCTTCTAGGTTTAGAGATTAGGAGCAAGGCTTATACTGGTTGAGCATATTAAATAACTAGGATTTGAACCTACTCTAATCCAGTATTTTGTCATAGCCTTGTTTTCTTATTTCTATTTTTTCATCCCAGCAGACACTTTAATGCTTGTTACTTTCCCGTCTGCACAGGTAACATGCTGTGGCAATGGGGAAGAGTCATTCATAGAAAGATCTACGCACTCGCTTTCTTGGCATCCAGGGCCTTGCCCATTCATCTCAGGACAGCTTCTGCTCATCCTGGGAGAGGATGCAGCCGCCACGCTGGTTTTGCATCCTCAGAGATGCTCTCGCCCTGTGCTTCTCCTTGACCAACGCGAGGAAGAAAAGGCCCACGCCCTCCAGATCCGCATCTTCGCAGTGGAAAGAGACGCTGGGAGAGAGGTAGGTGCAGGAGGTCCGCAGACGCTGGTGGATAGGCGGTTGATGGCAGCCTTCACCTCAGTGGAATAATTCTGACAAATGTGGGAGCTCGTGGTTGGTTGGCAAAAAGAGCTAACCACAAACAACGGTGTTGCTTGGTCCCTAAGGCAGGGAATGGTAGAGATGATACGGAGGTTGTGACTGGAGAGGAGGATGGAGGGCGGAGGGAGGCTGGAATAAGCGGAGTCCTGGGTCTGTTCAGTTCCAACCAAACACTGTTGATGCAGGAGCCAGATGTGCAGGACCACCGGGAGAGAGGCCTCCATTTCTTTAGCAGATATTAAAACATGTCACCAAGCCTTCCATCTTAAGTGAGAAATCAATGTTTGAAGAACTCCCTTTTCTGGATGTGAAAAAGGTTTGGAATTTAGAAATAAAATCCTCCCAGGAATAGAGCAAGATTTAGCATACTTCGTATACGTCTATGAAAAAGGGAAATTAAGGAGAAAAGGATTATGAGTTTTTCATAAAGGTTTTCGTGACTTCAAACTTCCTTTTATATTCTGTAAGTTATCATAGGTCATGGTGTCAAATCTACCAATATCTAAGTCAAAATGTTGAAATTTCTTGTGTCTGTATCACTTCAAGGGGGTCCACTAAACACAATCCTTCTTCCCTGCCTGGATTCTGGATCAACTGAAATGCAAGGCAGGGAAGAGGGTTGATGAAAGCCATAATATTACCGTTATTACCAAGAGAGGTAGGTTGGAAAATATAGTGTATATCTGCAGGCAAATGTGATGCTGAACTCTAGAATTAAAATCCCGAGATGGGCAGGAAGAGCCTGTGTTCCCCAAAAGGGCATTTCCATCCCACTGTCTCTCAGAGGGATTTAGTAGTTTGAGTAACTGGGAAATTAAAACCAAGAGTTTGACTTCTCTGATATGAAGCAGCTGAGAAGTCCTGCTCTCTGCCTGCAGTTCACTCAAAAGGAATAGAGGACAGCTGAGTGAAGCCTGCCCAGTTCTGTCTTCCATTGTGACAGGTATTTTGATCTATTACCTGCCCAGGGGCAATGACTAAGGTGTCAATCTTGAGCGCCTTTCAGAATCACCCAGAGGACTTGTCAAACCCCAGATTGTTGGGCTCCACCCACAGCAATATTGATTTGCATTTCTGATGAGTTCCCAGGTGATGCTGATGCTGGTGGTTGGTGGGCGAGGGAAGGAGGACACGCCATACTTTGAGGCCCACTGGCACAGAAAGTGGTAAAGAGCATCCCATTTCATCAGTGATGGGCGCAGGGGCAGGCACCCAGTGGTGACACGTTTGCTGGATTGGATTGAATATTAATATGTTGCTTGATTTCATGCTAACTAGCGTGTGAAAACAATTTTTGAAAAGATTTTATATATGTCAGTCTTGAACTTTCACCCATTTTTAAAACTAAACTTCGTATCATCTTCATTTGAAGTTCTTAATTCTTATTCACCACTTTCCAGAGCAGACTGGATATGAATCAGGAAAGACTTGAAGCTATAATGCTGCAAACATGCCTATTTTTGTACAGTTTCCTTCTGAAAGTACCAGAAATTCTCCCCAAAAGGGCATTTCCATCCCACTGTCTCTCAGGGGGATTTAGTAGTTTGAGTAACCAGGAAATTGGAACCAAGAGTTTGACTTTTCTGATATGACTCTAAAACATTTGAAGGCTTACTTATCTTTTCTCATCTAGCAACTCCTTCTATGTATGTTCCCTCAAGCTATAGATAAATCTTTCATTCACCATTTCTAAATTACATTCAGACTTTTCACAAATTCAGAGAAAATTTTCATTCTCAGTTTTGCAGTGAATTAAAAAAAAACAATTAGGCTATATTAAATGAAAGGTGATCTAGCTAACAACACTTCACAAATTTCAGGTCCTAAATAATTTAAAAGAAACCAGGACTTTGAAAGGAGAGAAATGTTACAACTGCAACATGAATCCAGAACGCAGAAATGATACAATAGGTTCACAGTGTTTTATAGAGTTATAGAAGCTTATTTGAAGGAATTCTTTTTAAAGAACTTTGTGTAGAGCCGGAATAAACTGAATTCTATGAGCCACTCCTTGACTGCCCCCTACTGGGTAAATTTCGAAGTGCTGACCGGAGTATAGTACTTGGATTTAAGATTTTACTGAAAACATTTGCAGTGAGTTTTTTTTTATAGGTTTTCAGGTTTTATGGAAGGCTTGTGTGATCATTATTTCCTATATCTCTGTACAACCAAAAGTGATTTATTTCAATTATATTTAATCCTTGATGATACATATCTTGACTTCTCATTTGTACTAGTCACTTTGTCTAAGGGGTTTTCAATAATGATAATGAAAGCATTGCACTCAGGGATAACCACAGACAAGAAATTCAGTGTATTGCACCTTCAGAGAGGAAGCCACCCCTTCGTATACTTCAGTGAAAGACATAATTTTCTGAATGCAGGGGCTATCACAGGCTGTAGAGTTGATTTTTGGTAACAAGTGCTTTGCATGTCATTTTATACCTCAATTTATCTATACTTATTGACAGCAACTAAATATGGACTTATAAAAAATGTATTGGAAACTAAGTTGCTTTTTTAAGGTTTAAGGGAATATCAGTAAGATGACAAGTCTTCTTAAATATTTGGGGGATGGCAGATGTGGGAGTTAAGTTTAGGTAGTTAATGTGGATTTACGTTTTAAAGGTCTTACCATAATTCTTGTATCCTGAGTTTCTTGGCCTGTGAACTGAGATTGTGGGTGGGAACAGTTTAGGTATAGATAATGTCTTATAAGGCAGGCCCATTTGTCTCCCGTGTTCACTTGTCACAAGAATTAAAGCAGAAGGGCTGATTTAGCTTCCAGAAGAGGAAGTTGCTAGGGCAAAGTTGCAACCCTACCCATTATCGGACAAGGTGTTTCTGCAGAATAAAAATCCAAGATTTTACAAAGGATAGAACTTGCACTAGAAACCTGAGGGTCTAAAGTAATGTAATGAATCTAAATAAATCTAAGCTCACATCACATTGAGTGTCAAGACTTCAGTTTTAGTCATTATTATTCTGGGGCTTCTCCTACCCTAGGTTCAGGTGAAGATCCCAGTAATCTTGTACAGAGCAAAATATTGGGACTGGCACCTTCAGTTATCCATCCTCCCTGGATTGCCCTGACTCTTATCCAACACCCAAGTCCATGTGTGCTCCCCACACTATGGGGAGGAGATACAGGTCTCCACTGCTCCCAGAACCTGCAGCCTTCCTGCCCCCCAGTCTTGGAGAATCACTACTCTCAACACTTTCTAATCACCTCTCTCCTGCCCTTTCTGGGTCACCCATCATAATTTCCTTAATGAGTTCATGTTATCATTATAGCCAGGACGAAGGATTGTCTTCCAATGATTTCTGTGGGAAGGCTTGCCAGAGGACCTCCCTGGAGGCAGACAAACACCAAGGCAGGAAAAATGATGTAGAGAATAAATATAACTCTGTTTCCATCCTTTCTGATTCTTTCACAGAAGTCAAATTGAGAGTGGTATTGCAACATCAATAAATTATTCTGCAAAACTAGGGAGAAAGGAATGAAATGAGGAAGATATGAGGCTGGGAAACTGGAAGAAGATTTAGATAAAGTGCATCATTTCTTTGCATCTTTGTAATTCATTGTTTGACTTATTTATTTCTACTGCCATCTGCTGGTACACAGGAATTTCTAGTGCGCGGAACCAGAGGGAGAAAACTTAAACCTTTAATTTGTTGCAGCCTAAACAGATTGTAAGGTTTGAAGATAAGCCCCTTTAGGGAATCATAATCATAAAAGGTTAACAATAGAATACTAGCAATGCTTTAAATACAAATCAAGTTGTAATATACTGGGGTAGAGGTCTATAGAAAGAGGAAAGAGACAAGGAAGTGGATATTTACAATGCCAGGGGTCAGTAGGTTGGAGCCAGAATGCTGCTAACAGTTGGGAGACTTCATAAATGTTGTGAATACAGTGCTTCATAGGGTCTTCTGGGCTCCTATCGTTATTCATGCAGTTACGGAAGATAAAGTAATCCCGGAGTATATCTGAGCTGCTGAATACATGTTCCACTGAAGGCTTGCTCATCTCTCGCCCATTTTGCTCTTTACCTAAAACAGCATCATCTAGAGTTGAGGGAATCTTATTTTTTTAAGAAAAGCTAGACAACATTAGGCAGTGTAAAATCTCTCTTATATGCCACTGGGGGACAAATTAATGTATTCTATAGTCTGAAAATTAGACTCCATGCTGCACACAGTAGCCTGAATGTGCAGGACTGCCTTGATGTCAATCAGTGTATAGTCTTGAATTAATATACATCCAAAATCAAAACAAAGGAACAAAGCATTCTGCACAGAAGCGTGTTGTATATGTTCTTGACCATTTATGGAGTCAACACCTAGGCTATAAAAAGATTTCTTAAGATCCTGGATTCAGCAAGGGCTAAAATATTTAATGACAGAATGAACACCATCAGTGGTGCTCTTGAGAGATTTCAATTCCACAAAAGGAATCAACTGCTACTGAAGACACGGCTGTTGTGTAACAGGTTAGGCAACTGTCTCAACATCACAAATGGAGAGATTTCTGAGATCATGATGAAGTTGTAGAGTTGATGATAAACTCATTCAACATTGCTACTTGAGTGAGTTAAATGTGGTATTTAGAGAATATAGCCAACGGACAATGAATTAGTCAATGTTTTTACTCACAAATAACTCCCAACTTGGACTAGCTTAGACAAAATGGGAATTTGATGGTTAACAGAATTCAGCTGCAGTTTATATAGACCAATCACAGGAAGATCAGGGATCTGGTTGGGCCTTAGAAACAGCTAAAATAAAGGTATTGCTTGGGTGCTTTCAGTGTTCATCAGCTGTGCTTCTCAATTCATAACAGCTTCATCTCTAGTATAGAAAGTCTTTCCTCACAGGAGGCATTATGTCCTCTAACAGCTTCCTAGATTTCCATGCCCACCACTCCTGCCACTAAAAATTCTTAGGGAAGATTATTGACTGGCTTGAATTGGGGGCCAATGTATGAACCAACCACCTGAAGCCACAGGTAACATGGAGTAACAGTTAAATCCTGATTGCCCAAGTGTGGTTCTGATACTTAGTAACTCTGGGATCTTGGAAAATCTACTCAATTTCTGTGTATCAGTTTTCTCAACTGTCAAGTGGGGATATAATAGTACCTAGTTTAGAAGTTTATAGTGGGAATTAAAAGGGACGTTACTGTGGGAATTAAAAGAGCAGTAAAGTGCTTAAAACTATGCCTGACACAAAATAAGCACTGTTTAAGTGGTTGTTTTCCTCCTAGAACAGCAGTTCTCAATCTTGGTCATATATTAGAATCATTCAGGAAACTTTAAAAAGTACTTGGTGACTTGGTCTCATCACCAGATAATTGGTTTGGGAGTAGAGCCTAGTATCAGGATTTTTAATATGCTTCTCAGAAAATTCTATGTGCATCCAGGATTGAGAACTGTTGCAGTAGATTATAAACTCTTTTGATGGAGGGATTTTATGTCCACCATTCAATCTTCAGTGCTTAAAACCATGCCTGGCACACAAAAGATGCTGAAAAGTATTTGTTGAATAAGATAATGAAGCAGCTATAGAAACTGCTATATCTAGTTGAATTAAGTCTGGGGTGTGTGTGTGTGTGTGTGTGTGCGCGTGTGCACACGTGTGCACGTGTGCATGCTCACACATATATACACACACACACTACATTTATGAAGAATACTGGGCCTGCTACAGATTGCAATACTCTACACAACAGAACTTTAAGTCTAAATGCTATTCAAAATACACAGGCAGATATCTCTTCCCTCGTGTTATCAAAATGGGCACAGACGTGTACATACATGCATGTCTTCTGTTTTAAACCTTTCAGCGACTTGCAACTGCATTAAAAAAAAGTTTCAGGCAATTCTCATTAGTCATGGTGGATAGGTTCTACAGAGTCACCAGGAACAGTGAGTCAGTGAATATGGAACCATTCTCCTAGGCAATAAACAGGGTTAAGTTACTACAAGCCTGTAGTCTCAATATATGTGTATATATTGGGGGATTACTACTCCCAAGCCTTTTTATACTGTTAGCTGCATTAAAAGCACCTTGCTCTGATGAATTCAGTGACAAACCAAACTGAAGGAGTCTGTGTGGGTAGAGAGAGTATTACATGACAAAGTGACTAGAGAGCATCAAGTGCTATGACCAGGCCAAATTTGATACGAATGAATTTACCATAGCTTTAGAAAATTCATGGTCAAATATTTCTCCACTTCCCATGAGATAAGGTCATGATCAAGAAGAATAATTTTGAGTTATTCCTTCTCTCTATGAGATAAACTGTGGGATAGAGTTACATAGAAGTTGCATGACAAAATTCAATTCCAGGGATTGATTTCCAACTTTCTGAAAAAGCAAAACATGCAGAGGAGTCTGCTTTAAATGACAACATTATTGCTCAGATGACTGGGTTATGCTTCACATAACTTGGCTATACACGTTTGAGATAAATATTACCTATATGAGGTATATATGTATGTTTATGTGTATATAAGTATGTATAGAGATATATGTGTGTGTATATATAGGTATATATATATATTTTTTTTTTTAATATTTATTTATTTATTTTGGCTGAGCTGGGTCTTAGTTGCAGCATGCAGGATCTAGTTCCCTGACCAGGGATCGAACCCAGGCCCCCTGCATTGGGAGCGTAGAGTCTTACCTGCTGGACCACCAGGGAAGTTCTAGTATATAGATTTTTATATATTTTAAGACTAGTTATAATTCCCAATTGTGTGAATCATTTTACAAGTTGAAGAAAACCAAAAGTTAAGACAAAGAACCTGTAGTCCATATGTGTGTGTCTTTACCGTTTTAGGAAGAAACACAAACAATGAGTCTGGCTTTTACTTTTTTCATTCAGTAAGCTATTTGGACATAAGATGTGTGCTTTCCTCATTAAGACCTTATTGTCCTTAGCTTCTATTTTGGAATCTGCTGCCAGGAAATGGATTTCTAATTACCTTTGTGACCAATAAAAAAGGTTTAGAAAACCAGATGTTAAACTAGGAACTAATTTCCGCACAAAGAACATGTATAGAAAGATGAATATTCCAAGTTTTTCACCTTGTCAGTGTTCAAACAAAATCATTCAAATTTGTCTTCAGTAAATGTGCACTTTATGTTCTTTGAGTGGTGAGGAAAATAGTCAGTCCTACACTGAGATGACATAGCAGTTTGCCTACATACCAAAAGTCCTTGACTGTCCCCAGCTAAATACTTCATAGTCTGCCTTTACCCTGTATTCTTCTTAATTTGGTTCCCCAAATTAGGAAACAAAATAGGGGATCATGCCATCAGAGCATGTCTACCAACTTGTTCTTATGGTATCTAAGACAATCCACTCTCCTATTCTAGATCTCAAGGACAGTTTAAGATCAAAGGCTCACACAAGGTGGGAGTTTGATCTAACTCCTTTTTAGCAGGACTGAACAAAAGAGATACCAAGACAGATATCTAGAGTGAAGAGGCCAGGGTGCATCTCTGCTCTTGTTCTTTTTTTTTTCTGTGGTACGCGGGCCTCTCACTGCTGTGGCCCCTCCCGTTGCGGAGCACAGGCTCTGGACGCGCAGGCTCAGCGGCCATGGCTCACGGGCCCAGCCGCTCCGCGGCATGTGGGATCTTCCTGGACCGGGGCACGAACCCGTGTCCCCTGCATCGGCAGGCGGACTCTCAACCACTGTGCCACCAGGGAAGCCCTCTGCTCTTGTTCTTGATGTAGATTTGGGGTCACCCAATCTCACAGGTACTCGAGGAATATATTCCTAAATTCTCATTAGACTAAATTCCTAAATTCTCATTGCTCCAGTAGTTGGGCTTATTATCCAGTGGAGCAGTCTAAAAGCAATGAATCAGAAAGCTCTTCACTGGCAAAAGAGTTCACTGACAGGGAAGATCAGGAGCTACATCCCAGCCAGTGTCTGACCAGCTGCCTTCTGTTGACATTTCATCTCTGCATTCAGGTGTACTTTGACTATCCTAAGTGGTTAAAGGAGAGCAAACAGGAGACCCAGAATTATGTGCCATGTTGGGTAGAAGTCCTGGAGTGAGGTCAATGCTGATAAAATAAAAAATAAAACCAAGAAATAGAAAATGGAAATTTAAAAATATTAGAAAACATAGACATGACTCCTGAGCCATAAAACCAAAAATCAGTTTCTTGAAAAAATAGTAAATATATAATGGATTGGCAAGTATAATCAAGCAAAAAAAGGAGAGAGAGAAAATACACCACCAAAAACATTAGGAACAAGAAAGGAGACATAATTATAGATATGAATGAGAAATTTAGGACTCATAGTTCAGTCATCAATAAATCCTTCTTGAGTAGCTTCTTTATGCCAAGACCTATTCTATGCACTAGGGATGGAGCAGAAAATATGACTGAGGCCCTCACTCATGGATCTTACAGTCAAGAAAGAGGAGTCAGACAAACCCAAAGAAATAGTCAATTAATTTTAGCCAGTGAGGAGTACATGCAAATGATAAAATAGACTAATGTAAGGGAGAAGGTCCTCATGGCTGCTTTAGTTAAGATGGGCAGTGAAGGCCTTTCTGAGGCGGTGACATTTGAATTGAGACCTGAATAATAGGAAGAGTCACACAGCTGCATGTCGAAAGAGCCTTCTGAGAAGAAAGAGCAAGGACAAAGTCCCCAAGCTGGCACCAGGGCTCACGTTTAAGGGACTAAGGAGGCCACTGTGACTAGAGGATGTGAACAAAGGGGAGGGTGGAGGGAGCTGACAGTGGAGAGGGAGCAGTGGCTAGACTAGGTAGGGCTTTCTAGACCATGGTAAGGAGTCTGAATACCACCATAGACTAGTGGAAAGCTGCTAGAATAATATGATTTGATTGACTCTTTAAAGAGACTCTCAATTTCTCTCAGGAGGTCAGCCTGAGGAGGCACAAGAGAGGAAAGATGATCTCAAGAGTGTGGAGCAGTAGTCCTTGCAAGAGAGGGTGGTGGCTACTGAGGGCTGCATTAGTGGGCATGGAAAGAGGAACGTATACAACCTCAGAACAATCAGAGAACTAGATAAGTTGGATAACTTCTAAACAAAGTTTAGAAGTTTAGAACAAAGTGGATAACTTTGTTCTAAACAAACAAAAGAAAAAATATATTGGGCTTCCCTGGTGGCGCAGTGGTTGAGAGTCCGCCTGGCGATTCAGAGGACACGAGTTCGTGCCCCAGTCCGGGAAGATCCCACAGGCCGCGGAGCTGCTGGGCCCGTGAGCCATGGCCGCTGAGCCTGCGCGTCCGGAGCCTGTGCTCCGCAACGGGAGAGGCCACAGCAGTGAGGCCCGCGTACCGCAAAAAATATATATATATTAAGCACTAATTATGTGCTCAGAACTGTATTAGTTTCAGGAAAGATACAAAAATATTAAGATGAGTTCCTGCCCTCCAAAGGCTTACAGTCTGATTGGGATACAAAGTAACTAATACCTGTGGAACTAAGGTGATATGTGATGGCGAGTCTGTGTTTCGTCTTCTCTAGGAAACAGCAACCAGAACCACAACTGAGAAAAAGAAAGTGGGGGGGGGGGGTGGAGAGAGGGAGAGAGTGTGAGAGAGAAAGGAAGAGCAGGAGGGAGGAAGAAAAAAACTAAAACCTCACACTGTCCCTTATGGAAACATGAAGCCCAACACTGACCCAGTGGGAACTATCTCTGAAACCTCCACCTCCCCTTCCACTGCCACCCAGTCTATAAAAAGTGGGTTAAGGAGTATTGCCAGCTGGACTCTCTGGAAGCAGATGCTCAGATGGAATTTGGGCAGCAAGATATTTTTTAGAAAATAGCATCTGTGAGAGAAACTGTTTGGGGGAAGCAAATCCTGTCCCCATTTCTCTTCTTTTTTTTTTTTTAACATCTTTATTGGGGTATAATTGCTTTACAATGGTGTGTTAGTTTCTGCTTTATAACAAAGTGAATCAGTTATACATATACATATGTTCCCATATCTCTTCCCTCTTGCATCTCCCTCCCTCCCACCCTCCCTATCCCACCCCTCCAGGCGGTCACAAAGCGCCGAGCTGATCTCCCTGTGCTATGCGGCTGCTTCCCACTAGCTATCTACCTTACGTTTGTTAGTGTATATATGTCCATGCCTCTCTTTCGCCCAGTCACTTCTTCAATCTGTTCTCTTTTTCCTATTAGAGTGGGAGTACCCATGGCCATCTTCCTTCCACTAATTTAGATACTGAATTTCTTTTCTGAAATTTGCTGAGTTCTGAACTGTCCTGGTGCTACTGTAAAGAAAGATGTCAGAGCCAAGAAAGGGAGTATGTCAGGGGTCACCCAGTTCCCATTATTTGGCTTTCTCCAATGGGTCAAGAACCAGAGAGTTGGAATGGTGCCTGAGTCTAAGCATCTTCATTGACCCACAGAGGGCTACTTGCTTGGTGAAGGGTGACAACAGTAGTATGAGGTAGCCCACTTTTCGTCATTGCTGAGGTGAGGAGAAAGCCTCAGCTGGACTTTCCGTGCCATGAAATTTTGTAGGGCCTGTAGCCCTACAAATAAGCAACAGATGTGTCCGAATGAGGACGCTAGTATCTTGTATCTGGATGACTTCCCCAATGAAGACTTCACATTCTAGGAGTGCAGTGATTGTGGTCCTGACAAGTTCAAGAAAAGACCTGGAAGGAAGATGAATTGTCCTAGGTTTACGCTGTAAAATTTCGAATGATAAATTTAACATATTCAGAAAACAAATTATTGTTCACATTTTCCTGCATACTCTGGATGAAGTTGCATATGCCATCATCAAGAAAGCAAAGTAAGAACCTTTGAGTGAGTCCCTGGAAGCTACTGTCCACAGGATAATGCAGCCTCGTGAGTAATGACACAACTGGCATTAGTACACGGCATCAGAGACCTGCAAAGGCAAGCTGATCGATATTGTGTCAATACAAACACGTTCCCAGGAGCCCACATTGTGACTAATAACAGCCTTGCTACCTTTATCTCACAGTGGGAGATATGAAATTAGCTGGAAACAGCACACTTGAGAATAAAGAACACAAAAAGATGGTTCCTGCACCTCAGCAGAAAGAGATGGGGTGTGGACACTTTGAAGAATCTTTACTTGCACTGATTGGACAATAAACAAATATGTAAATACCTCCTTTCAATCCATTATTTAATCTTCATTGATAAATCACTATATCTTGTATGAGTCCATGAATGTTGTAGTATATTTTTTGTTGTTGTTGTTGTTGTAGTATATTTTTAACCAAATTGTTTGTTAGACAGGGGCCCCACAAAAATATATTTGCTGTCTCAGGATCCTGCACACCTCAGGCGCAGTCCTTAATTTGATTTTTTTAGACCAACAAATGAAGAGGGTCTCTACTTTCCCTTCACCTAACAAAGTATCATTGGTCCTCTACCTCCTCCCTAGGGTAGCAGCACCAGGGGTAGCACACCGAGAGAAAAGGAGAATGGAGAGATGAAGATAACACACCAGACTCATATACGCACTCTTATGCCCCTGGATCTGCAGATCTAACCTGAGGCAAAGTGACTGAAAAGTTACGGACTTCAACATGGATGGAGTTAAAGGAGATTGCTACCTTGAAGTAGAAAATGCGAGCAATTACTAGAAAATTAAATCATATAATTACACCTCTGTTCCAGCATCTGCAACCTCAGTGGAGATTCCTTGAAATTGCAGACTCCTTTCTTTTCTTATTCCACAAACTAAGTACCTAATTATATGAATATCCAACATCAGTTTGGATGACTTATCCAAATTAAATATCGAGTTTGTTTTGGACCTCCAAAGATAATTTGCTTTTAGCTCCCACACACAAAAAATGAAATAAACCAGATGTGTAGCTAGAGGGACCCATGAGAGCTAAAAATACCTGTTGGACAGACTAAAACTCTAAAGAACAACTGAAATCTTAAGGCAATTATGAAATACACGATTAATGTAATCCTTGCTATGATTTATCTTTGTGTTTCTCACTTATACTTGGCATAATTAAGGAAATGCTGAAGACTATTGCACTTGATGGCTCATAAACATGAATATTTAAAAACACTTGATACCAATATTCCTCATAACTTATTACATCATTCTTTTAATGTGTAGAGTGCTGATGATTTAGAATAAAATGTCAATTACAATAGACCTAAGTATTTCAGGTCTAGAAATATTTCTTCCATTCCATTGTGTCTACAAGTGGACTTATAAGAAATAATTCAGAAAAGCCAGTAAAGTAAAAATTGTTTTCTTCTGTAGAAAAGTATCAAAATTTTGATTAACTGTGACATGTATACCACCGGACCTAAAATATGATGATTTTATTATTCAAGTCTAGGGTTGAGAAGAAGTAATTCTAACTAAAAGCAGAATATAAATGCTGAATACCTGTATCTATACCTGTCTGTCTTCAATCTCCATCAAATATTTAGCTATTCTTATTTGTCATAATGTATTATATGCTCTCTACATCGTCTAAGAAATCGGTAAAATCTCTGATGCCTAGCTCAGCTCCTCTTTCCTATCAATCAGTGTGTGCTAAGGAAATGAGCTAATTAATCCCTTGTTTCATTAGACACAATTAACTTGAGCCAAGCCCTGTGCAGGTGTGGTGGATAAGACAGTATTACAGCATTTTCATTCTAAGAGAGAAACATATGACAAGCAAGTATTTATGAAAGGCCCTGTAAGCCTAGCGGCTAGAATACAAACTTAGAAATCCCACTGCCAGACTCAAATCCCAGCACTCTACAAGCAACGAGCTTTGTAATAAAAATTCATGTAGGGGATTCCCTGGCAGTCCAATGGTTAGGACTTAACTCAGCTCTTTCACTGCCCAAGGCCCAGGTTCGATCCCTGGTCAGAGGGGAAAAGAAACCATACATGTAATAACAGAAGCTCCTAGAATTGTTGCAGGGATGAAGTGAACTGTATTTACAAAAGTGCCTACTACACTGTAAGATTCAAAATATGTTGGCTATTATTATGAACAAGCATTATACCCACCATGAGGGAAGAAATGCAGATGCAATATAATTCTAATACCAACCCACAGAAAGTATGAAAAAACAAATTCAACTTAAAAATAACATTCTATAGTCAAAATTGAACGTGTCTGCACTACTTTTCTTCATCTAAACCACTGCTCATACTTCATTCATCCATTCATTCATTCAGTAAGTACTCACTGAGGCTCTGCCATGTGACCAGCCTATGCTAAACAGGGGGTGCAGGGTGAGGACAGGTCCTGCATTCATGGAGCTTGTAGTCTATCTTGGGGAATAACCAGAGGTGACTCATTACCCAACAGATTCAGTAGGCACTTGACTATAAGTGGTAAGTCTGAGGAGAACTCAGAAACTTCATGAATAAATAAAATTATTTTTTTTTCAGGATGTGTGAGTCTCCCTAAATTCACATGTCACTTAGAACTGGTCAGATTGCTTGCTTTGAATTCAGTCTCTCATCTCACTTCTGCCACTCTCTTGACACTTAAGAGCTCAGTATTAAATTTTTATAAGATTCTAAATCTTGAAAGCTAGGTACCATAGAAGTACCATTAAAAATTCATAAATCTTGCAGAAAATGTGTCATAATTAGCTTACCATCTTACAGAGCTAATGTCATTTTAGGGTGGCCAAGTTCTGACTTCTTATTCTGTAAAGGATGTTAGTGTATGGAATAAAGACAGAGGCAACATAGTATAGTTGCAAGAGTCCTGGCATTGGATTTTTTTTTTTTTTTTTTTTTTTGGCGGTACGCAGGCCTCTCACCGCTGCGGCCTCTCCCCTTGCGGAGCGCAGGCTCCGGACGCGCAGGCTCAGCGGCCATGGCTCATGGGCCCAGCCGCTCCGCGGCACGTGGGATCTTCCCGGACCGGGGCACGAACCTGCGTCCCCTGCATCGGCAGGCGGACTGTCAACCACTGCGCCACCAGGGAAGCCCTGGCATTGGATTCTTTAAAAAATTTATTTATTTTTAAATTTATTTTTGGCTGCATTGAGTCTTCATTGCTGTGCGCAGGCTTTTTCTAGTTGCGGCGAGCAAGGCTACTCCTCATTGCTGTGTGTGGGCTTCTCACTGTGGTGGCTTCTCTTGTTGTGGAGCACAGGCTCTAGGCACATAGGCTCAGTAGTTGTGGCATGCAGGCTCAGTAGTTGTGGCTCGTGGGCTCTAGAGATCAGGCTCAGTAGTTGTTGTGCACCGGCTTAGTTACTCTGCGGCATACAGGATCTTCCCAGACCAGGGATCGAACCTGTGTCTCCTGCATTGGCAGGCAGATTCTTAACCACTGTGCCACCAGGGAAGTCCCTGGCGTTGGATTTTGAAGTGCTCTTCCACTCATGTAAGCAAATATTTTTATTAAATATTTATGTTATTTCAACCTTTTCTATATCTTTTTGCCTTCCTGGGAACATCACCTTCATTCTCCCTTGGGAAGTGGAGATCAGCTGACTCCGTCCCCAGCTACAGTGCGGCCATGAACTCAGGCCAGCCATATGAGCACATCCAACTCAACAACCAGTGATCGGTCCGGGGACACTATGTAAAACACTTCCATCAGACTTAGTGCCGGTGCTTTGGGGGAAGCTATTGGAAAGGAGGTGCTTTCTTTACCCTTGAATTGCCAATAGGTTATATGTATGCTTGAAGCTTCCAGCAACCATCGCCAACCCAGAGTGTACCTGACAACAAAGCCAAGCAAGAGGAAAACAGGGACCAGAGGTAGAGCATAACTGGGAAGAAAAAGAAAGGGAGAAAGTCTGAATGCTGATGACTTCTCTATGAAGGGGTACGCACTCAGAGGTACTCTACTTTCCATAGATAAATGCAGTTTCTATCTTAGTCTCTTATTTCACCTGATGGCAAAACAGTGAGTATGAGACAACTCAGCATATCAGTCAACTCAGGGCCTGTCCTCTCCCCTTCCCTTGAGGTTGATTCAAAGGGTGACAGCATCTGAGGGTCCATCAGCTGCTGAATCTCCCTACGGTTGGCAATTTCTAAGAAGTCCGTGACTCTCTGTCTACTCAGATCTCTCACTGTCTTCCTTGTCTCAACCGTGTAGTCCCTCCAGATTGTCTAGCTCTCTCTTGACAATGCTGAAATCCTCCAGAAAATCTGTACATTTCTGACCTGACATGCCAAGCAACCTTTATTATCCTATTATTTACACACCGTAGTGTCACAAAGTGCCCCCTGGGGTTTAGATGGACATAATGTCACAGGTATCCTTTCTTCTTCAGCCCCTATGCCCCCAAAGGTGGAGTTTTCTAACATCTCTCCACCAGAAGACTCGCCGAGGGTCAGGACACAGCCGCCGTCCTTGGGATTTCATGTGTATGTATGCTTGCTTGTCCCCTGTCTACCTGCCTCTGTCTTCTAGAACCTGGGATAAGAAAATGGACTTTTACATTGTGATCTATTCTTCCAGATCTATTCCTTTACATAAGCTTTTTCTTTAAAAAGAAAAACAAAACCTTGTCTCTGGTGAGAGTTTCTAAAGCCTACTTTGATGTTTGAAAGCCAATACTCTGTCAGTCCCTGAATGCTCCATCTCCAGATGGGCTCCCTCCACTCAGGTCTGAAATCAGGGAAAAGAAAGACATTGCTGATAAAGGAAAACACAGTAGGTTGTCTGAGACTTGCTTTAAATTAATCCCAGCAAAGGGTACCGGTGGGTGGGGGGAGGGAAGGAGTCAGAAAGTACAAATGAAGCAAGATTAGCCATGAAGAACCTAGGGGCAAGACGGGAGTAAAGATTCAGACCTACTAGAGAAGGACTTGAGGATACGGGGAGGGGGAAGGGGAAGCTGGGACGAAGTGAGAGAGTGGCATGGACATATATACACTACCAAACGTAAAATAGATGGCTAGCGGGCAGCAGCCGCATAGCACGGGGAGATCAGCTTGGTGCTTTGTGACCGCCTAGAGGGGTGGGATAGGGAGGGTGGGAGGGAGAGGCAAGAGGGAGGAGATATGGGGATATATGTATATGTATAACTGATTCACTTTGTTATAAAGCAGAAAAACACCATTGTAAAGCAACTATACTCCAATAACATGTTTAAAAAAAAAGATTAGCCCTATGTTCATCATTGTTGAAGCTAAGTGATAGCCCATGAGGGTTCATCATACTGTTCTTTCCACCATCTTACTACTGTGTTCTCTATGTGTTGATTGTTGGAACACTTTTTGCAAATAGAGGAAAACTTTATTGCAAATTTTTTCTTAAAATAAAAGGAATAATTAGTTAATATCAAAATACTCCTCCATTAATGCAATGATGTTCAGGGTTTAGGTAATAGAGAACTATTAAAGAAAATCAAACTGAAAGGTAACTTGATCATATTTGTCATTTTGAAAGGTTACTCTGGCTGTTATATTGTAGAGAGCTCCTCTAGGCATCAAAACTAGAGGGGACTTGTGCCTTGGTCTAGATAAATTGAGCCAAGAGGTGGTAGAGCTGGAGGGGAGGATTCAGAAAAATGGTGTGTCTTGCACAGGGAGGATAGTGAGAAAGAGGCACCAGTGTTCCTGCCAGGTTTCTGCTTGAGCTACGGGGAGAATGTCAGTGCCGTTTACCAGTATGGCAAGTTCAGAAGCAGAATCAGGATTGAAGAGTGAGATACTTGGCTCAAGCCTTGACTTTGCTATGACAGTTTTGAGGGATCTTGGGGGAGTCAGCTAATTCTGTGTTTCTTTTTTGTACATGTGAAATTGTGTGAATAATATAAAATAATTCAAAATGTTTTAAACTATAAAGCATTATTAGATATAATTATTGTTTTCCAAAAATTTATAATACGTGATATGACCCCAGTAAATAAGCAATGATGAAAGGAAGAATGTTAAACAATGTTGGTCTCTAACCCCTGTTCTTGAAACTTCGTCAAGCCAGTTTAAAAGGACCAGTTTTTAGGAGAAGAGCTAGTTCTCCTGTCCATCAGCAAATTCAAGAGAAATAAGATATGTACAGATGGTGATCACAGTAACAAACTGAGCATGAACATTTCGAGAGGAAACAATTCAAAATGCAATCAGAAGAAACTCTTTGACTTAGCTTATCACAGAAAGCATATGGATTTATTTTAGTAATGTGTCAAGTTCAAACAGCTAGGAAGAAACAAGATGAGTGGTGAAATTTGAATGAACAAAAGGCTATTGATTTCAGTCTAATAAGATAGAAAATAAAAGGCCTTCACTCAAGATACGCGGTATTTTTGCTGATACCAGCAAAGGAAACACTTGCCCACCTCCTTGCAAAGGAAAAGGTGTAAACTAAGAAAATAATTCCAAGCCAGGAAGCATTTAATGCATAATACTGACAGCTAACTTTCACACCTGCATTTTTTAAAAAAAATTTGTGCTTTGCGGTTAGATCTTAAAACCATTCCATTTCCTTCTGATAATCCTTTAAGGTATCGGTCCTCAAAGCTTTTCTTAAGATGAGAGTCCTGTGGCCCAAGTTGCACAAGTTTTATTATAAAATCTCCTTTTGTCTTCCCTTTAGGAAAGTCCTGTTTTTCATAAAGAAACATTGATAATTTATTCCTAGAATTACAAAGCATTTTCCAACGTGGCAAAGAAGGGAGACTCATTTTCTTATACTCAGATGTCCTTACATTGATTTAAATTCCCAGCATTCTGTGTAAGTCTGGCCTTTGTCCGACATGGCCTTTATTTCTCTCATCTCAGGGGTTTTTACAGGGGTCTGGAATGCCACTACTGAGAGAGCGTGTCGGCAGCATTTCTTAACAAAACACTGCCAGAAATACAGAAAATAAACATCTTTGAAAGATAGCTGAGTTGAAGTGCTTCCAGATTCAACTCTGAATAGTTAAACTCCCTTAAAGCCTGTTAAATATTATAAAAATCAAGTCATTAACTATAGTTCAGCTTTCAGACTGCAGCATGACTTAGAACCACTGAGACCTAAAAGGCAAGTTTTGTAGCAGTGTTATTGGTCCTCACACAGAACAATCTCCTACTGACTTTGGAGATGGGAAGAGAGAAGAGGCTGAGAACTCAGTACTGAGAGACTCTCGGGGGAATAGAATGTCTAATTTAGGTTGCTGAGGATTGATGACGAGCTCAGCACCTAATTAAAGCTCCTTTGCAAATAGCTCCCAAAGCAGAATCAGCGTCTCTATCTGGAATCAGTGATCACCCTCTGGGGAGTCATCATAAGCCAAAAATGATAACTTGGCCTTTTGGAAAATCTTCACCCTAAATGATGGTAACCCAAAGAGTGATGAAAATCACAAGTTTTATATCGGAGTCCTGGAACGAGGTCATATTTGTCCTATCTGTATAAGCATATCTTGCTCAACTATCAGGCTAGGAATGAATAAAGCCTGGAAAATGCTCAGGCTCTAGGGAGAAAGTAATCAGCCTTTTGCACGGAGCATAAGAGCAGTTCATCCATGAAAACATGTGTCTTAAGCAATAACAGTGCTCCATCAATACAGGCCTCTTGGAAGGTGCTTCCAAGGCCCTCTGTGCCAACAGGGAGAACATTCTATGCCTCTCTACAGGCATGTGAGTGTATATTTTTAACCACCACTTGGGAGTTAAGGGAAATCTCATTACTCTCCTACCTTTAAATCATCTTCAGACATCCAGCTCTAGGGTTCATGCAGCCTAGAGGGAATTAATTCTCCATCTTTAGTTACTCTCTCATTAGTTTACCTGCCTCCAAGTGATGCAAAAGTCCTCAGTTTCTTTTGCAGAGCAAAGAATCCAGAGAGGGTCACAGTGGTTAGAACTGAGATGCCCGGTAGTATCCTGAAAGGCAGCTGATTCTGCTACTCTGGGGCTACCCTGGGCACATGATGCTCTACAGAGTCTTTGTAAGACCAGGGAACGAGCCTCCCAGGTACACACAGAACACCTTCCCAGGTGTGCACACTCAGTTTTCTTACCGTTCCCTGCCTGGGGCTTCCCCTGCTCTCTGCTCCCCTCTCTCTTCAGGGATATTTAAAGTCAACTCTAAATAAGCTGAGAATTCCAGGAAATATTGAAAGAGAGATTATCTTCCAGAAGCTCCTGGTTTGGGTTCCTAAAGGATAGGAAATACAATGGCCCTTTTACCTTTCCCCAAAAAAGAAAGAGATCTCTCTTTGTCTCTCTCTCTCTCTCTCTCTCTCTCTCTCTCTCTCTCTCTCTCTCTCTCCCTCTCTCTCTCTCTCTCTCTCTCTCTCTCTCTCTCCCTCTCTCCCCTTCACATACTCACACATACTCAGTTAAAAAAAAGTTAACATTAGTGTTATTATTCCATTTAACAAATGAAGAAATTAAGTCTCAGACATGTTTACATGTTCACTCCCCTAAGTGATGATGGCGTTTAGCTAGTGAAGGAGGTCTCTGGATCCACGTCTATATGGATCCAAAGCCCATGCTTCTAAACCTTCTTTTGTCAGAAGCAGAAAAGAAGTCGGTATTTCAGAGAACGACTTGTAGGAAGGCAATCATTATTTAATGAAAAAAAGAAATTAGGTGCTTAGGAAAATAACATTAACAGGCAGATGCTGCTGCCAATGGTACCGTAAACTGGCTATAGAGCTTTTGTTCTTTGTCATTTTTTTTTCCCCAAGTGTTTACCCATGTAATGTATTTGTTCTTCTAAACATTGCGAGGCAGGATGGGAACTTTAAAGATGGGGCATAGAGGACTTAGGCACAAACGGCACATCCCACAATCATCCTGCTAGAACACTGTGAAGGAAGAGCTTTGAAATCACAGCCCCCGCTGCCCTGACAAACAATTTACAGGACAGGGTGTGTCAGGAGGAGAAAGGCAAATAGGATACAGAGCAAGGTGTAAGGCAAAGGAGAAAGGAAGCGGTCAGAATCTTAGTTTATTGATGTGTTTTATTCATGATCTATTCCTGAGTAACAAATTATTCTCACATTTAGTGGCTTAAAACAGCAAATATTGAGGTTTCACAGTTTCCGTGGGTGGGGAATGTGGATGTGGTGGAGCTGGGTGCCTCTTTTTCCGTGTCTCCCATGAGGCGGCAGTCATCTCGAGTCTGAGGCCGAAGGGTCGGCCTCCTGGTTCCCTCACAGCCTCGCTGGCCAGATCCAGTCCCCCAAGGGTTGTTGGGCTGAGGGCCTCAGTTACTCATCTTGCCTTGTAAGGTGCTGCACCGTGCAGCTCACAACCAGGCATCTGGCTTCTGCCAAATGAACAAGAGAGTTAGAGAGAGAGAGAGAAAGAGAGAGAGAGAGCAGGCTAGATGCTGCTGTCTTATTGTAACCTGCCTTAATCCATTTGGCTGCTATTACGGAGCACCAAAGACTGAGCAGCTTATGAACAGTTAATTTATGGCTCACAGTTCTGGAGGACGAAGGTGAGATCCGGGTGCCAGTAGAGTTGGGTGAGGGTCCTCTCTGGGTTGGAGACTTCTCACTATATCCTCACTTGGCAGAAGGTGCAAGGGTTCTCTCTGGAGCCTCTTTCAGAAAGCACTCAAGGGGTCTCCACATTCATGACTTACACATATCCCAGAAGCCCCACCTACTCAGGCCATCATCTTTGGGGGTTAGGATTGCAACATATGAATTGTTGTGGGGGGTAGATACAAACATTTAGACCATAGCCTAGCCTAATCTTGGAAGTAACATCCCATTATTTTTGCTATATTCTATTCATTAGAAGGAATTCTCTAGACCCGGCCCACATGCAAGGAGGAGGGAATTACACTAAGGTGTGAATACAGGAGGAGGGGATTATTGAGGGCATCTTAGAGGCTGCCTAACACACGTGTTGATATGATTCATTGCTGGGCTGAGCAGTCAGACTATTTGAATTCAAACCTTAGCCTTATTACTTGCTAGCTCTGTCATCTTCAATAAGTTACTTAACTACTTTGATCCTCAGTTGCCTCATGTGTAAAATGGAACTGTGAATGGTACCTACTGATCTTAAGGAGTCAACATGGATTCAATGAATAATACACAATCAAAAGCTAGGGTAATGCCTGGCGTATGGGAGACATTCAGTGAATTTTAGCTAATATTATATTAAAAACTTTTTTGTACACCTGAAAATAACACAGTATTGTAAATCAACTATACTTCAGTAAAAATTATATAAGATATAATGTAGCTTTTCTAGCTAATAATATGTATTCAAAAGAGAAGGATTTTATTTTTAACTCCTGAAAATAATGTAACATAAAGTGGTCACAAAGGAAGCCAAAACCATAACCATTCTTGAAACAATTGAAAAAACTTCACCTATGTTGACACTGAGCATTTTTCTCAATGTAGTAGAATTTCAAACAACCAAAACGTAATCTAAGAAAGTGGAATACTTTTATTGCTGTATCACTCTCATAGTCTACCTTTTATCCTGATTTCATAAATATATTACTACCCAAATGAGAATATTTACTCTCCCCTGGGGAGTGGAGTGGGTTTGTTTGGTTAATGTCACTCTGTCATTTGAATCTCAGATCTGAACCCTTCCTTACCCTTCCTTGCAGACCCCACTGGCTGTACACACAAACCCACTGACACACATATGTACAGTCAGATTCACACAGAGACATAGACTCAATTCTTGGATATAAATATTAGTTACATTCAAAATGAACTGGAATTGCATAGACATGCTTACCAATAAATATGTTCAATTAATGAGATTTTACCTAAACTCCTCCTATATTCCCCAACTTGGTAAATGGCATCCATTATCTCCATCTACACAGACACTGGGACAAAAACTAGCGAGTGACCCTGGTTCTCTCTCTTTCTCACTCCCCCATCTGATCGCTCACCCTTCTCTATCCAGCTCTCCTTGGTCACTTCCTTCTACCACAAATGTAGCTGCTTTAATGTAAGCCCTCATCAATGCCCAAAGCGAAGCTGGCTTCCTTTCAGAAATGAAGACTGTCTCTCACTCCAGCTCCTTTTCCCACCTTGCCACCTGGGCTCACCAACGCTGTGGGTAAATATTTCTGTAACTGTAACTCACAAAGTTATTTATGAAAATTGCCCATAGCCTTCATCTTTGCCGGTTCAGATCTAGTCCCTAGAGCCAGGCTGAGCCAGGGACAATGCAGCCCTCACCATCTCTTTTTAATCTGTCCCCAACTCCTGAGACCAGCCCAAAACTTCCCTATCAAGGGGAGCTTTCTAATTGCTTTATACAAGGAAATTGCTGGTGGTACGGTGAGGGAAGGGTCAACCATTCACTTATTTACCATTTGCAACTCTGAATTCCAGTTTACATTCAACTGGAACACTTTCTGGCAAAGAACCATCTTACTATGCAAAGGTACTACCCTGAGAAGGGTAAGATATCAAAACGCTGTTGCCCATTTAACATGGGGAATACTGGTTGGAGCAAAGTCCTTACACACTGGGACTTGAGATAGGTTTTATAGGAGTAGGGGGATCCATAAACCTAAGTCAGGTAGCTGTGTTCAAAGAAGCATAGACAGATTGAGCCTAAGAGTGAGAGGTTCTGGGCTGCTGAGAAGAAGCATGAGGACTCAGGTTCTTGATTCCAATTATTTCTGGAATTGTGAGCAAGATGACAATGTTCTCTCAGTAGCCCACACAGGGGGGTACCTCCAGAGCCAGGCTCTGCATCTGGGTCATGTCCCCCAACTCTTACCCATTCTGATCTCAGATCAGGTCCAGCTTTCTCTTCCCTTCCCTAATATCTGTTGTGCATCTGCCACAAACAAATTATTTTGCCTTCATGTCAAGCCACCAGATGTGACAGGATCTTCCTGAGAGATGGACCAGAGCAGGTGAAGACAAATGAATGGCTTTTGCTCTATTATAGAACACAGAGTCAGATGCATTCTTAGAAGTCAGGCAATCTGTTTTTTTTTTTCCAGTTATAAAAACCTTGAACATCATTTATAACAGGAATCTCATATTTTTGTCTTTTCAGCATCCCTTTCTTTTGTCTTCCGTTAGCTACTCCCTTATTTAATTTTGGGCAACCAGCCCTCCCACAATTTCATTTTATGTAATTCTGGTGAAGCTGATTCTACCTCTGTCTTCAGTGATAGGTGTGATTTATCACCAGTCCCAGAAGCAGCAACTGAAAGTATCACATCTCCATGGCTCAGGGGTTGGCTAAGGGTGGACATGTGGCCCAAGTCAAACCAAACATACTTAATCCTGGGACTATTGCTGGGGTTTTTAGGGAGTAGCAACTATCTTTCTTGTAGGGTTGCTAATCAGGCAGAATGTAATCCTGAAACTTCTGGAGGCTACCTTGCCTCCACTTAGAGGCAGCCTTAAAGACAGAGAGTAGCAGAGTTGTGGTTGGAACAAATATCGTCTCTATGGATGTTATTTAATTACATGGATTCAGCCATGCTGGAACTTTTCAGTTAAATAAACCAGGATATTCCCCTTTGGGCCTAAGGCAATTTATGATGAGTTTCTGTCCCATACAACCCAAAGCAACCAAGTCACCTTCTACAACTTCACTGGTGGGAGGCTATTAGCCCTCACGTTAATCATTCCAGATGGACAGTCTTCATTTTCTGCCAGGGCTCTGGATTTTAGGCTCTGATTCTCAGTTCTTCCTTGTATTGAGCAAAATCTGCTATCTTTATCGAAGTCCCACTACTAATGTTTCATGTTATTTGTTCATTTAGTATCTTGTTCAGTTAAGGAACAGTAAGTACAAGAGTCCTGAGGTGGGTTTGGATTTTATGTATTGAAGGAACAGCAAAACCCAATGTGTCTGGCTCCTAGTGAGTGAGCGGCATGGTGGTACCTATGATGTCAGATAGAGTGAAGCCTGTGAGAACAATGAGACCTTGGGAGTGATTTTAACACATGAGAATAATGTGATTTGAGGTACAGTGTTTCAAAGATCCCAAATTCTATTCATGGACGCACTAGAGGAAGCCAAATCTCTATGCCAACTTCAGAACGTTGAAGTCACAGGTGTTCCCATAATTGTCCTCTTTTCAAGCATTGATATCTCCAGCTTCTTCAGCCATGTTTCATGTAGCACGGTTCTCAAACGCTACAACAACATGACATTGTCCTCATGACTCATTCTAGTTTATCAACGTGCCTCCTAAAAGACAACTCTCAGACTGACCACAGTAACTCAAGATATTGCCCAAGCAGTGAATCACACTGTGAGATCATCATCTTCTCTATCCTATCCCTCTACTCCTACTGGTATAGTTTAAGCCTGCAGTCTACTACTAACTCTTTCATTTAATTTTAATTAATTAATCAATCATTTAACTTGACGTATAACATTGTACTTGTTTAAGGCATACAGCATAATAATTTTATATATGTCTATATTGCAAACTATATATAACTATAAGGTTATATATGTATATATTGTACAATAAGTTTAGTTGACCATCATCTCACATAGTTACAATTTATGTGTGTGATGAGAACTTTAAAGATCTACTCTCAACAATTTACAAATATACAATACAGTATCATTAACTATAGTCACCATGTTGTACATTGCATCCCCAGAACTTATTTATCTCATAACTTTTTTGACCACCCTCACCCATCTGCCCACCCCTTGCCCCACCTCCTGCTTCTGGCAACCACCAATCTGGTCTCTTTTTCTATGAGTTCATTTTTTTCAGATATAAGTCAGATCACACAGTATTTGTCTTTCTCTGTCTGACTTATCTCACTTAGCATACTACCCTCAGGATCCATCCATGTTGTCACAAATGGCAGGATCTCCTTCGTTTTTATGGCTGAATAATATTCCACATGATATTTTCTTTATCCAGTCACCCATCTATGGACACTTAGGTTGTTTCTATGTATCAGCTACTGTAAATAATGCTACAATGAACATTGAGGTGCAGATATCTTTTTGAGATAGTGATTTCGCTTCCTTTGGATATATACCCAGAAGTAGAATTACTGGATCGTATGGTAGTTCTATTTTTAATTTTGGGGGGAAATTTTATATTGTTTTCCACAGTGGCTGCACCAATTCATATTCCCACCAACCATGCACAAGGGTTCACTTCTCTCCACATCCTCAAGAACAATTATCTCTTATCTTTCTGATAATAGCTGTTCTAACAGGTGTGAGGTGATATCTCATTGTGGTTTTGATTTGCATTTCCCTGATGATTAATGATGTTGAGCACCTTTCATGCATCTGCTGGCCATTTGTATGTCTTCTTTGGAAAAATGTCTATTCAGTTCCCCTGCCCATTTTTTAATCAGATCACCCTATTAACTCTTAATTAATTGATTAAATCAATCAATACTAGTTGAGGATATATTATTTTTAATTAAGTCAATTTCTAGTTAAATTGTTATTTTGTGAGAGAAATAAACAGACATCTCTTTTTTTTTCCTGAATGGATTAAAGACCCTGGAAGGTCTTTATAGGACAGGCAAAGAAGAACATAAAGATTGATCTCATCCAACATTTGTATAAACAAAATAAGGTAAGGAAAACAGGGATTTAGCTTGAACAAATGACCAGATTTTATTTGGAATCATCAGCCCAGTAGAGGATTAGTCAATATATGGCCTCCATGGGTGAATGCCTTTAAGGAGTATATATCTAAAAACACAACCAGTTTTTTTTTTTATTGGAGTATAGTTGCTTTACAATATTGTGTTAGTTTATACTGTACAGCAAAGTGAATCAGCTATACGTATACATATATATCCCCTCTTTTTTGGATTTCCTTCTCATTTAACAAGATAAGCCCTAGGAAATATTTGATTTTTTAAAAATTCCTAATTAAAAAATATCAGAATGAGGTTTAAGTGGCACATTACTTATACTTGGGCAGAAAAACATGGTTAATTTAAGCAGGTCAATAACAGTTAAAGATTTCTTTGGAAAGTTACCAAATTGTTCCTGGATGTTTGTTTCCAATAATAGTGAGATCATTAAAACTATCTACTTCATTTATCAGTGTTTGTGCTGAACTGTTTCTGTAAAGAGTGTGTTAGTATTTCTAGAATTATCAGCAAGCGGAAATGTGTGTTGATTTCTCCTGTGGGAAGCCTCACTGCTCAGTGGACCAACATACCAAACACAGCCCACCTGGCAGAAGGTGCCCTGACTAAGACAAAGCTCCTTGTGAGAAGGTTTTGCATAAACAGCCTTGTAAACCCTGCTTTCACAATGTAGTGTTAAATTCCACATCTGGTTGGTGAAAGTAAAAGGATGATTTTGTAGAAGCAGTAATTAGTTATTCTGACCAAATTTTCAGAATTTGGTCTTCACTTCAAGGGAAATTGTGCTGCCTATTCCAGCAGCTAGAGTCAGGTCTACTGCTAGCTCAAATGCAAGCTAGAAAAGAGACAGACACAAATCCACACTAGGCTTCCTGGCTTAACAAGAGGACCATGGGCTGGCCTTCAGCCTCTTTCACCCTTAATTAGTTATCTATTGCCAGAATAGCTGTGTAACAAACCACTCCAAAACTTAGTGGATTAAAATAATAGCCATTTATTATTTCTCATGAAACTATGAGTTCTCTGGCCAATTCTGCTGATATGGGCCAGTCTTGCCTTATCTCAGATGGGTTTGCAATTCATCTGCAGTCAGTACCAGATCTGCTGAGGGTTGGCTGATCTACAATAATCTTGGCTGGGTCAACTTATTTCTGCCCCATATGGTCTCTCAAGCCCCAGTACATCAACCAAGGTTTGATCTCATGGCAGAAGCTGGTGGTGTTCAACAGAGCAGAAGCCGCAAGTCCTCTTGAGGTCTATGCTTGAACATGGCACACCATCACTTCTGTCCCATTCTATCAGCTAAAGCAAGCTACAAAGCCAGCCTAGTCTCAGGGGAAGGAATAGACTCCAATCTTGATGGGAGAAGTTTCAAAATCACATTGCAAGGGATATGGATGTGAGGTGAAGATTTAGGGCCACGCTTGCCATCAGTCTACCACATACACCATCAACAAGGCTTAAGTACGTCTGGCTATAGTCCACAAAACTTGACTTTGCTAGACAATTGGATAAGTAAAATAATAGCCAAAGTTTTTTGCCTGATTGATTTCTTTTTTAAATTTTTATTTTTTCCAGTTTTATTGAGAAAGGATTAACATACATCACTGTATAAGTTTAAGGTATACAGCATGATGGTTTGATCTGCATATATTGTGACGTGATTGCCACAATAGGTTTAGTTAACATCCATCATCTCGTATAGATACAATAAAAAGCAAAGAAAAACGTCTCCTTGTGATGAGAACTCTTAGGATTTACTCTCTTAACAACTTTCCTGTATAACATACAGAAGTGTTAACTATAATCATCGTGTTGTACTTGATACCCCTGGTACTTACTTATCTTATAACTGGAGATTTGTACCTTTTGACCTCCATTCTCCAATTCCCCCTTCCCTTCTCCCCACCTCTGGCAATCCCATGTCTGATCTCTTTTACTAGGAGTTTGGTGGGGATTTTTTTGTTTCTGTCTTTAGGTTTGACATATAAGTGAGATCATATAGTATTTGTCTTCTCTTTCTGACCTATTTCACTTAGCATAATGCCTTCAAGGTCTACCTATGTTGTCACAAATGTCAAGATTTCATTTTCTGTTATGGCTGAATTATATATATACACACACACACACACACACACACACATAACAACTTTTTTTAAATTGAAGTACAGTTGATTTACAATGTTGTATTAGTTTCTGCTGTACAGCAAAGTGATTCCGTTATATATATGTATACATTCTTTTTTATATTCTTTTCCGTTATGGTGTGTCACAGGATATTGAATATAGTTCCCTGTGCTATACGGTAGGACCTCGTTGTTTATTGATTCTATATATAGTAGTTTGCATCTGCTAACCACAAACTCCCAATCCATCCTTCCCCCACCCCTCCTCCCCCTTGGCAGCCACAAGTCTGTTCTCTAGGACTGTGAGTCTGTTTGTTTCATATATAGGTTCATTTGTGTCATATTTTAGATTCCATATGTAAGTGATATCATATGGTATTTGTCTTTCTCTTTCTGACTTACTTCACTTAGTGTGATAATCTCTAAGTCCATCCATGTTGCTGCACATGGCATATTTCATTCTTTTTCATGGCTGCATATTCCATTGTATATATGTAGATATTTACCACATCTTCTTCATCCATTCATCTGTCAATAGACATTTAGGTTGTTTCCATGTCTTGGCTACGTGAACAGTGCTGCTACAAACAGAAGGGTGCGTGTATCTTTTTGAATTATAGTTTTGTCTTGATATATGCCCAGGAGTGGGATTGCTGAATCGTATGGCAACACTATTTTTAGCTTTTTGAGGAACTTCCATACTATGGTCTATAGTGTCTGCACCAACTTAAGTTCCCACCAACAGAGGGTTCCCTTCTCTCCACGCCCTCTCCAGAATTTGTTATATGTAGACTTTTTAATGATGGCCATTCTGACCTGTGTTAAGTGTAACCTCATTGTAGTTTTGATTTACATTTCTCTAATAATTAGCGATGTTGAATGTCTTTTCATGTGCCTTATGGCCATCTGTATGTCTTCTTTGGAGAAATGTCTGTTTAGGACATCTGCCCATTTTTTGATTGTTTTTTTTTTTTTTTTTGATATTGAGCGGTATGTGCTGTTTGTATATTTTGGAAATTAAGCCCTTGTAGGTTGCACCATTTGCAAAGATTTTCTTCCAGTATATAGGTTGTCTGTTCATTTTGTTTATGATTTCGTTTGCTGTACAGGAGCTTGTAAGTTTGATTAGGTCCCCTTTGTTTATTTTTATCTCTATTGCCTTGGCAGACTGAACTAAGAAAACATTGGTACGATTTATGTCAGAGAATGTTTTGCCTATGTTCTCTTCTAGGAGTTCTATTGTGTCACGTGTTATATTTTAAGTCTTTAAGCCATTTTGAGTTTACTTTTGTGTATGGTGTGAGAGTGTGTTCTAACTTCATTGATTTACATGCGGCTGTCCAACTTTAACAGCACCACTTGCTTAAGAGACTGTCTTTTTTTCCACTGTATATTCTTGCCTCCTTTGTCGAAGATAATTGACTGTAAGTGTGTGGGTTTATTTCTGGGCTCTCTATTCTCTTCCACTGATCCACAGGTCTGTTTTCACACAGCTTCTTTATCCATTCATCCACCGACGGGTACAGGTTGTTGCCATGGCTACTGCAAATAGTACTGCTATGAGTGTGGAGGTGCAGATAAAGCTAACACTTTATCCACCTTAATTGACTCAACAAATATTTTTGGAACAGGTATTATGTGCTCTGGGATGACAATGCTGAGCAAAAATAGACAGGATCCCTGTTTTCACAGAACCTGCCTTCCCGTTCTCCCATTTCCATTTTGGTAGTGTACAAGCAAATATGGTATTTTCACTTCACATTTCAAAAGGTTATATGTAAAATCTGTTAACCTTTTTCAAAACTGTGAGTATAAGAATTGCCAGAAGGTTCATGACTAGAAAAGATCACTTATCAGTTCGAGGCTCTTCAAATTTGAGAGAAGGTTGAGTCATGTTAAAAGTCAGTGTTTGATACATGGTGAATTTCTTTCCCAGCATTAGCGATTGTGTCAATCTGAGTCCTTAAACCTTTTAAATCTGGCCACTGTTTTAAGTCTGCAGATTTCAAAAATCATGAAATCTGACACATCTCTATTATTAAAATCAATTTTAAAGCATCATAAAAGGCATTTGCTCCAGAATTAGAAGCATCTTTAACAGCCTCATTGAATTCTAAGGTTTGAAGTATCCTTGGAAATGATCTGACCCAAAGTCTTTATCTTACAGATAAGGAAGCCAATATCCAGAGAGGCAGACAATACCCAAGCTCCCTCATGCAGCCAGTAATAGAGCCAGAACCAGAACTTAGATCTCTTCTTTTCCATCTCAGCACTCTACCCATCATAACATGTGCCTCCTTCCCTCAGCTTTGACCGTATGCTTGAATGTTTTCATTACCCAGAGGTCTGTCCTTCATCATGAATGAATCAGAGGAGAGCAAGAGTGGATGTGGGGAAAACAATGTTGCAGTGATTCAGGCAAGTCCAGTGTTCTGAAATGGTGATGTGGTAGAAGAGGTTGAGAAAGCTACATAGATTCCAAGTACGGTTGAAAGGACAGGATTCCTAGTATGGTTGAAAGGACAGGATTCTTAGAGTGAGGAAAAGAAAAGAAGCACGGGTGAAAATGGGGTTTCTGACATGAACAATGAGGAGGTTAGACTAGAACTAGGCTAACAGGCGTGGAAATCAGGAGGTTGGTTTGCCCACTGACTTTGAGCAGCCTTCAACATGTCCAGTGGGGAATCTCCTTGAGGCAGTTATGGATACAGATCTGGGTTTCAGGATGGATAAATGCCATGAGCT
This sequence comes from Delphinus delphis, assembly GCF_949987515.2. Taxonomy (NCBI): domain Eukaryota; kingdom Metazoa; phylum Chordata; class Mammalia; order Artiodactyla; family Delphinidae; genus Delphinus; species Delphinus delphis. Next base: position 51,090,020 of record NC_082699.1, read on the forward strand.
CATTTGGCTCACTCTTTCAGCAAATGAGATGTGAACACCTATGATGTGTTGAGCATTGTACTGTGCCCAGAAAATGCAGTGAGAGACAAGGCATGTTCGTATTTGCTGTCATGGAGCTTCCCCAGTCACAGGACAGTGTGAGCCTGTGAGCATCCTGGTGGCATCATTCCTTGTAGATGTCAAAGGTACAGCCACAGAGTACTGTAATTTGCCTGCAGAGGCCAAGTCATTTCCTGCAAATATCAAAAGAACAGACTTCACAGTGCTCAGTGATTTGCCCCAAATCACATTAGCTGGGAAATGGTAGAATGAGAGCCCTAATCTGCCTTTCCGTGGCTCACTTGTTCTCAGAATCTGCTCCTCCCTTCTCATCTCCTGCATAGTCTGGAGAAGAGTTTCTTATTACAAACCAGGTGGCCTTTATTTTTTGTTAAGTTCCTGTTGCAGCTCAAATTTTCATGAGTACTGAAAATGCATTTCAAGGATATAAACATGGATTCTCTCCCTTGCGCATGCCTTAGACTGGCCACAGAGCATTCCCCTTGACACAGCCAGGGCCAGTGGTGATGAATGAATGAGACCCATGACTTGGGGCTCCTCTTCTTTGACGCTCTTTCCTCTCTTGTTTGAAGTAAATATCTTTGACCATCACACACCAATCATTTCTCAGGCTACAGGACTTAGAGCGGAGGCTGTGCCAAAGAGGATCTCGTCGTTACAGGATAGTGAGGTAAGAATTTACATTATAATATAAAATTATATTATAATTTACATTAAAAATTTTATAATTTACATTATAAAATTACATTATAATTTACGCAGAATTAGAAATTTATGGCAAAACATGAATTATCTTGTCAGTCATCAGCTTTATCATCATCATCCCTTCTATTTCTTGAATGCTGACTATGGGCCAGACACTGTGCTAACACTAAGGTTTATGTAAAATATTTTATTTGATCCTTACAATTTCCTTATTTGACAGAGGAACTGAAGCTTAAAGAGGTTAAGTAACTTAAACAAGGCACCACAGCTACTGAGTATCGGAATTGGAACACAAATCTGTCAATTCCCTCCAAAGCATGCTCTTAACCACTCATCTAAATTCCTGTGCATTCAACATTTTCTGCAAATGTGGTTTTGAAGGATGCTGTGCTCTTCTCGGAGCATCACATAAACTGTTCACCACAAGGGCTTCCTCTTTTGTTTGTCTGACCATCCATCGGCACAAGCTGGATGGTGAATGCAGATATCAGTTCATACATTCCCTGGGTTACAAACACTGCGTTAAGCAGTGCTAAAGGAACTTGGTGCTGGAGAGAACACAGAATTCAAGTTTCCAGAATATTTTATTTAAATTATAAGCTAATTTAATAATAATCAAAATCTCACCTGAGACAACAAGAAGCTGAACTGTCGATTGTTTTTAATAATGCAAAGAAGTCAAGTGATATCTCCTTCATGGACAAGGGACAGGAAGGGAAAAGAAATGCTGGACAAAGTCTGGGGAAAATAATCCATACCATTTGACATAATTAAATGAGAGTTAGATTGGTTTTAGCATACAATAATAAAATGAACCAACCAGAATGACTCAACTGGAGAAACCTATTGTATTTCAGTTTATATAAACTTTGAGTGGGAAAGAAATACCAAGAAAAATGATTTTTTAATGCTAAGAAAAATAGTGAGTGAAAATGTACTTACAATTTTGTTTGATTTTACATTCTCAAACTTTCCCTGCCTATTCATGACCTGAAATTTCAATGCCAAAGCATATGCACCATGTATTCTCTTTGGAGCAAGACAGCATGTAAAGAAAACAAATAGGATCTCCAACATTTTGCAAAGTTGAATGCCTCAGGTTTTCAACAAAACATACATAAATAATTTGAGTTTGAGTAGGTTTAGCCGCCTTATACCATGATCAGCCACTAGATGGCAAAATATGACATGAAATGGAGGCTGCTGACGAAGTTGAAAGTCTGACTGGAGTTGACGTAGAGAAAGTTTGAGTTAGTGAAAACCTATAGTTGTATTATATTCATAAGGAGGTATAATATAGTCATTCTTAAGGTATGTACATTTCTTCTAATTAAAGACATTCACTGATTCATTCAAATTCTTGTCTAGAAGTCCTAAGGCTAAAACCCAGTTGACTGCAAGGATGGTTCTACTTCTTGTCCCTGCCAGTCTCCCTCCCAGGGACTAACTGCTTAACAATAAATATTTCTCAGTGCCAACCACCATTTTGCCTGGGTACTAATTATAATTATTTTCTGTCACAATCTCCATCATGTTGCTTAGCATCTCTTCAGCAGCCTTCACTGCTTCAGCCTTGCATATTTGCTTGGACTGAGCCCAGATACGTTCACTCTTTTTGACCTTTTTTGACTCATTTTACTCTTTGGGGAGCTAATGAACCCATTTCTCAGCAGTGTACCTAGTAGGATGCTCTATTTCCAGGTCCTAACCTGAACCAAAATAAGCCTTAAGATGTGGGAGGAATTTTTTTTTTTTAAAAAGGGAGGAGTGTCACCTAAATGTTACAGGAAGCCTGATGGAGAGGAAGAGATGAACCTCAGACCAGTTAAGCAGCTTATTCAAAACTTCTTATCAATTATTGCTAAAAATAGAACCAGATACTCCTGAAATTTGACTGGGCACTCCATTTGGTCAATAGGCTCTTTCTTTGATTGTTAAATGAAAGAAAGGAGTGGCAATTTGGAGGAAAAAGTGGACTTAATAATCTTTTCCAAGTGCTATCAGTGAAACTAGGAATAGAGAAAAGTTTTCTGTTGGCCTCTTAACTGTTTTGGACTTAATAATTTCCATAATATTTGACACTCTGAAATTGAATCATGTTACTAGAATCTCTTGTTGGAGATTGACAAAGTGAAAGTTAGACTGAAATTTCCCAAAGTAAGTGGTCTATGTGAGAAACCTCCTGTATAAGCCATCCTATGTGTCATTTTATACACAGATGTATTAGAAAATAGCCAAGGAAATTTCTTCCTGAAAGCATTCCTAACCAGGAAATGTACCTCACTTAAACCAAACACATTTCCTTTGTGCCTGGCATATAACAGATGCTCTGTTTGCACAAGGAAGGAAGGGAACGAGGAAGTAAGAAATGGAGAAGAAGAAGGGAGATGAGAGAAAAAATATATTTATTAAAAAGATGTAAACAAATGCTTGTAAAATCATCAAGAAGCATACTTTCTTTGTCCAGTCGAGATGAAGAAATGTCAGCTCTCTTAGTATAAAATAATGTTTTAGGCTTGGCCATCATAAAAATTATTCCCTAATCATCTCTTTTCTAGACTAAACAATTCCAGCTCCTAAACCTTTCCCTCGGGACTTTCCTTGTTTTTGTGCTTATCCATATCAATTTTTGTATCTTTCTTAAAAGTCAAAGTTATTTGAGATTCTATTCCATTGCTCTTCACTATCCTTTTAAATGTTATCCTCTTTTGAAGAGATATTTATATAGTTAAACGAGAAACCAGATAAAATTTGTAAGTTTTTTAGGAGAAAGCATATTTTGAAGCCCATAGAAAAGTAGTTGTTATCTAAACAACTACTTTTTTACATACAAATCAATTTTATCAGAAATTTACTTTTTGTAAAGGATAAAATGGATTAATTATTGCATCTAGATTTCTCAGTCCCTCAACACAACACACACACACACAGTTCCTATGCTATGAAAAATTAGTCATACACAATAACATGATACTTACTTTTCCCATGATGATAATATTTAATGAGAAAAACTATTAAAATATTTCTTTTGTGTGTGTGTGTGTGTGTGTGGTACGCAGGCCTCTCACAGCTGTGGCCTCTCCCGCAGCGGAGCACAGGCTCCGGACACACAGGCTCAGCGGCCATGGCTCACGGGCCCAGCCGCTCCGCGGCATGTGGGATCTTCCCGAACCGGGGCACGAACCCGTGTCCCCTGCATCGGCAGGCGGACCCTCAACCACTGCACCACCAGGGAAGCCCTTAAAATATTTCTTACCCTGAGTTCATGAACTATACAAAGAATTTTTTAAAACATATACAAACTTAGAAAACTTGTTGGCAAATACTGTTGGGAATTTACAGATAAATTTTCCAGTTTAAGCAGTTTCCTATTTGTATATCAAATTGTTGTCTATGAACCACCTTCATCAAAATCACATTGCAGAAAGGTTCAGCAGTACCTCTCAAAAATTCTGATTTCTGGCCTCCATTCCAGCCCTACAGACTTAGAAGCTCTGGAGGTGGGATCCGGAAAATTGCCATACTCCTCAGATAATTCTTATGAATGTTTCAGTTGCAAGGGATACTTATACCAAACCTTCATCTTTTCACTTGAAGCAGTCCTTTTTTTTTTTCCCTTAGAATTATAAAGATTTTTTTAAGTTGGTACTTAAACAGTGATGGTAAAAATGTGAGTGGCTTGCTTCCTATCTATCAAACACCCTAGGTCTGGTTAGCAACCTGACTATTGTGAAGAGAAAATGTAATTGTGTTGCTAGGGATCTATAAGGTACTTTGATCTCCCAGAGACTAGCTTTATTTTTGGATGTTGTTACAAGATTAATCCCACAGTCTCTTTTATAATTCATTTACTTGACCAAGTTTGCACCTCACATTGCAGTGAGTTTGATTTTGTCCTTTCAGTAGCTCTAATGTAAGACACTGTCTTGCGAATAAGGAAATGAGAATATTTATTTTCGGTTGGCCACCATCGGCCAGGGAGTTGAAAAGAAGGGAAAATAGGGCTTCCCTGGTGGCGCAGTGGTTGAGAGTCCAACTGCCGATGCACGGGACACGGGTTCGTGCCCCCGGTCCGGGAAGATCCCGCATGCCGCGGAGCAGCTGGGCCCGTGAGCCATGGCCGCTGAGCCTGCGTGTCCGGAGCCTGTGCTCTGCAACGGGAGGGGCCACAACAGTGAGAGGCCCGCGTACCGCAAAAAAAAAAAAAAAAAAGGGAAAATAATGCTGAGCTATAATTGCTAAGAGTCAGTGGTTTGAGTCTAGGAAACCCAAGATCTTGGGATCCCAAGAAGTGGGACTATAGTATTCTTAGTCTTCCAGTTTCCACCATTTAGGTCACCTCCAGTTTACTTGCTTTAAAGGGGGTCTACTGCAATTGTGATAGCTTAGAATTTGTCACCAGCAATCATGTGATAGTTTAGAATGTTGCCTATGTTTATACTATATCAATAAAGTTATTCTCTAAAATAACCTTCTTCCCCACTTTTTAATATATTTTCTCATAAAATGAATATATTTTGAAAGTGCTGTGGCTGTGACTTACTAGGTGTTTCTCTATGATAGTTTTCCTTTGATTTTTACTGACTTTCATTTTGTATTCTGTAAAAGGTTATTGATATTTGGATTTTGTATAGGTATCTACTTTATCAAAAACTTTCAGATCCATGTGACTCTCACAACCAATCAAAAGATGGCAGGGAATGTACTGTCTATATTTTAATTTAAATAAAATTTAATAAGTGTTATAATCATCACTATGAATTTTATCATTAGTAAAACATTAACAAGAATATTTTGGACATTGACTTTGGTATAAAGTTAAATTAACATAGAAAATATGTTTTATCTTGTGTTAATGCAGGACGAGAGAGAAATTTATTAATGAAAAATCTCTCCAAATTGCGTGAATCAAATTTCTTTTTATTCAGTGTGATATAAGGACAGAGCTTCAGGCTTCCCAGGCTTATCATACTGTCATTAACACAGAATGTTGGGCAAGCTTGAATATGAGTAGGGGATGTGTCTCATTGTGCCCTACATTGCCCCATTTTACACCTGTAGCTCCAGCATTCCAAGAGTACTCATAAAGAACAATAGATTAGACGATCACTCATAATAAATTATGAGTCCCTGGGCCACAATTTAATCAAATGTAACATGAGAGAATTTGACTACATGACTTAATGATAACTTCCAGCCCTAAGACTCAATGGAAGAAATCTCTGTGTTAATGTCACCTTATTTAATAACTACACTGCTTGTCTCATAGGAGTATTATACTGTTGTTGAAGAAGATACAGGAAGTTAGGTCAAATAGATACAAGGGTCCCAATTCATTTGGTGGTAGAAATACCATCTGATTGAAGTTGATTGCTTGGAAACTGAAACATATTTTGCCCTATAAACATGTTACGAATTATTATTAAATTTCAAAGTTCATTCAAAACATCTTTAGGGGGACTACTCTGAAAAACATGAGAAGTGGATATAGTCAGCCAGCCTCCAAAGAAGGGCTGTGTAGTGATAGCTGTACATTCAGGCAACTGCAAGCCAATCACAGGTGCGGGTCACAAAGAATGGACAAGGCAAATCACAATCTCTAATGCAGGAAGAGGCCTTTGATTTCTTGACAGGATAATGACACAACATGGGTTAATTTCCCTTGGGAATGATAACCAGATGCGTTTCAGAGTGTTGGACCTAAACCCCTTGTGAGATATGATTGATAAGCTTTTTCCAGACACCAAAGAAGCTAATGAAATGGAGTAACTTCCAGTACTCCCCCAACAACCCACCCCACGTCCTCCTGATCTTACCCGGTCACACCGTCCTCATTTTGGACATCTCTATTTCTCCACCAGGAGATCTCAAAAAACAGAAGATAAAGAAACACCTTCAAAAGTGCTCCCTTCTAGGTCTGACATAAATACACTACCATGTGTAAAATAGCGAGCTAGTGGGAACGTGCTGTATAACACAGGGAGCTCACCTCAGTGCTCTGTGATGACCTAGATGGGTGGGATGGGGGTGGGTGGGAGGGAGGTCCAAGAAGGAAGGGATATAGTTATACATAGAGCTGATTCACTTCATTGTACAGCAGAAACTAACACAATATTGTAAAGCAATTTTACTCCAATTAAAAAAAAAAAAAGTGGTCCCTTCTATCCAAGCTCTAAAGCAGGAAAGGAACTTGATTTTTATCTGAATCTCTTCATTTGGCCAACAGGACCTGGAAGGTTTGTTAGTGGTAGTGATCCCTGTTGCTTCTTCCAGTGAGTAGAGCTCTTCCCTTTCCTTCCCTCAAGGGTTTCCTCCAATCAGAATAAGGCGCGATGATGACCCAACACAAGGTCCACCTTCCTAAGGAACCTCTCCCTTTATTTGTATATAAGGACTATTTATAAACCTGATGTTTTAAATCAAGGAATACTTGAATTATGACAGTGCCAAAATATAGCAGGAGTATTATTCTTGTGATGGTAGTGGCCATATTACTTTGCGTGTGTAAGTGTGTTTTCACTTGACAAATTTCTGCTATGAATTTTTCTTGTGACTTACTCCACTTCTAGGAAAATTGAAATTCAAATATAGAGATTCTGTTTGTGTGTTTTGGAATCCTAGACTGTTTTATTTAATCAAACTTATAGCAAACCAATTAATCAAGGTCATAAATTGAGAGATGAGGTTCCAGAGATGTCATTCATTATGCCGCAGACTAACGTCACTTTTTAAAAAAAATATTTTTATTTACTTATTTATTTGGTTGCACCGGGTCTTAGTGGTGGCAGGCGGGCTCCTTAGTTGTGGCACGTGAACTCTTAGTTGCAGCATGCATGTGGGACCTAGTTCCCTGACCAGGGAATGAACCTGGGCCCCCTGCATTGGGAGCGCAGAGTCTTATCCACTGCGCCACCAGGGAAGTCCCCTGACGTCACTTTTTTCTCTTCCCTGTCACTAACTAGCACTATCCTCACCCAGGAACACATTCCATGAATGTTGAATAGCCAACCTGAAGGGAGCATGGAGCAGATCCAAAGTTTGTCCTTTTAAGCAATTTCAGCACCTAGAACAATCCTGGAAGAAGGAATAATTAAAGAACTTTTTTTCTCAATGAATTCTGCTATGCATGTTTCTCTATAATGATTAAAACAATGCAAAGTGTCTGCTGTTCAAGCCTATAAGGTGAATTTAATTAAAGCAAGGAAACAAACAAAAAATAAAATTCTCTTTAAGTTCCCAGGAGATAGAAAACCATGCCAGTTTGATTTGGGAATATTTAACACATTTGAGAATGTAAACACATCTATTATGATACCCCTATTTAAAATAACTGTTTTATTTGGAAACAAATCGCCCCTGGCTCTAATTTGAGTTAGGAATTAAAGTGAATTGATGTCACTAAACTAGGTTTATTAGGTAGGACACTGGTCTTTTATTAAAATGATTGTCTTTTCTAATATTTCCACGTGAACATCTCACAGGCACCTCCAAATGGAATCTATTCCATTCTTCCTGTGCACTCCTGACACCTCAAAAACTGTTCCTTCCAACGTTCCTTATTTCAATCGTTGACACCGCTATCCTCCCAGGTGCTCAAGCAAGAAACTTTAGCATCACCTTCAACCTCTCCATCTTAATTAGGAAAGCTTGGTGAGCAGAAGAGCCACGTTTCTTATTTGCCACCACAAACAAGTCACTGTTGACTAAACGTTTAAGTGAATTTGCTATTACCCATCTACTTACTCTTAGGCAAGACACAACCTTTCTAAACTCCAGTTTCTTCATCAGAAAATTCATAGATATGGACTATAGAAATAGCTCTGAGATTCTCTAATACCGTGCTGCAACTGCATTCATGCACGGCTTTCTCAGCAAAAAGTTGATAATCAGTTAGCTGCCAACACTTTTTACATGTAATATTTTCCTGTAGGTTGGTTTCCTACTCCACATGCTTTCCAAAGTGTCCTGCGTTGGATTCTATTATAGCATTTATCATTCTCAAGTACAACTTTCTGTTTATTACCTATCCTTCCAGTAAATGCTGAGATTCCTGAAAATTAAAATTCACTCACACAGATTATGGCCTTTATCACTTACCTCTCCTCCCTAGCATAGCACTTTTCATATATAATAGAACACACAAAACAGATTTGAAAGCATTTGGAGCTCTCCATTCACACTGGCCACCCTAGTCTAAGCCGCCCTCATTCCTCTCCAGGATGACTGAAAAGCCTCTTTAGCTGTCTGCTATCAACACCCTTACCTCCTTGTATCCCAGACAGCAGCCAGAGTGATCTGCCTAAAACCCTTCCTTAGCTTCCCATTGCATTTGTAAAAGGCTCTAGAGTCCTTCTCGTGGCTTTACAGTTGCCCACTGCCTACCTTTACGATCTCAGCTCCTTCCACTCTTGCCTTTGTTGATCTGCTGCAGACATGCCAGCCTCTTTTCAGTTCCTCCTCCCTGCCTCAGGACCTTTGACCATGCTGTCCTATCTGCCTGGAATCCATGGGACTTAGCTCCCAGAAAAAGATACATGATATACCTTGAATATTATTGCAGGAAATTGTCTTCAGAAGTAGCACACTAACCCTTTCTTAAACTCTTCTCTCCATAGTTCCTTTTCTAAAAAGGATAAGAAGTTAATAACGTATTGCACTTCTGGAGTATGTTTGTCCACAGTTAGCTAAATGGAATTTCAAAATTTTTTCAAGTCTACAGCGAAATTATCATCCACTTCTGATGAAATGCAACCACTTCTGGGGTAAAATATCATAGAGCTTGAACCTTTTATTATACTATAAACCGGGATTAGAATTACCCATGAAGAATACCCAAAGGTTGTCACTTAAATAGCCTCTTCCTTGTAGAAATCATACAATATCCTTCTTGACTTTTATTCAGCTCATAAGATCCTATTATACTTCTATCACCAGACTAGAGAGCAACACACTGTCTCATTACTAAAAGGTAGAGAGTTTACACCTTATAAAGCAGCATGACATTCATGGGGAAATTTCTCAGTGATGATTTCAAATATTTCCAAGAAGATAATGTCTTAAGGAGAAAAAACAATCGCTCTGACCTGGTGCTTTCTCGATTTGAAGATTTTAGGAACATGTAATCAGTCCTATAGCTTTAATAGGTGTTTTTCTGCTGCCAGTGAAATCACGTTTGTTTTTTGTTTTTTTTTCACTTGCTTAGGAAAACTAGAAATAACATTTGCAATACTGTCAGTTGGTTTATACTTAAAATCAAGCCCCCTCTTATGAGACTGAGTGCTATCTTTTACCAAAGCAGTCTTGAATTTGAGGGAAGTAATATGGGTTAGAGGCTATTGGAAGCTTCTTTTCAGGTATTTGTCTCCCATGTTCTGTAAGAACTGACGCCAGAGGGAGGCTCTGCAAACACTAAATAACAGAGGCTCTTACGTGGGCATAAACAAAGGCCACGGCCCAAACACCAACTGTCAGAAGCTGCTGAACCTGATGCGAATTGTTCTAAACTCACTATATAGAAACGGAAACAACAGAGACCTTGACCCTTGAAGTACCTGGGAAAGGGGCAGACTTCCTACTGGTCACTCGGGGCCTCTGTGTGCTCTGCCCTGCAGATGTGTTTATGAAAGGATTAGTTCTCCTGACAACTATCTGGGTTTTGATTTAGGAACTGAATAGGACTCTGCCACAAAGAGCCACTGGATCACAGACAGTGTGTTCTTTTAATTTACTTCCATAAACAGGCAAAAATTGAAGTCAGCTGTCAGCAAAGACCAAATTAAAGAGCTGAGTGTCAGAGCCACAGTTAAATCAAGATCAGTTTTTGAGGTGGAGGTGGTGGGAGCTTGGGTTTTTAAGCTTCCAAAGAAGATATGCTATTAGGTACCAAGCTGAGACTTTCACTCTGTGGTTTAGATGTCCTGTGCGTTGTTTAGTTTTCAAAAAATTAGATTTAGACTGAAACTAATATCATCCCTAAAAAATTTTCCTTACTTAAATGATGTACAGGATCTCAAAGTATAATACAATAAATGTGCAAACCGTAACCATCCCTAAGATAATTATGGCAAATATAGCTCAGTCTTCTAGGCTTGTGGGCTGTGAATCTCCTTGATGGCTCATCACAATCTCCTAATGCTTCCTTTAATGATTTTAATTCTGTCCCGGTCTATTTTGCTGCTCTTGTTATCTCACAGTGACCCTGCTTTTGTGCCAGTATGCTGGGACAGGATATTGTCATTGTGACTGGAGAAGGAAAGTAAGCAAAATCTTAAGCCTGGAACTTTCGATAGTTCAGTAAATAGTACACACATTTATCATGTCTGTTAAGGGAAGTGCAGACATCTCTGGCTATGTGCGATGCCTTAAAATTTGGTTAACATCAGTAAAGTGTAACTGGGGCAATATTGCATAGTGGTTAAAGTACATTGGCTGTGGAGTCAGATTTGGGTCTGATTGTCAACTTGGCCATTTAATAACAAACTAGTGCATTTCTTTGAATTTTACTTTTCTCATTCGTAAAATAAGGATAATGATATTTCATAAGATTGTTTTGAAAATGAAATATGATAATGTATATCATAAAGCCAGGCATATGGAAGGCATTCAATAAAATAGTTATTCTCATTAGTTTATTATTAGCTCAATTCAGTAAATAGATTGTCAGGGTCTGCTAGGTGTCCAGCGCTGTGGGATACACAAAAGAAGTATGAAATAGTGTTCCTGTCCTGAAGAAGTTGATAATCTAGTTGTTGTTTTTTTTTTTTGCGGTACACGGGCCTCTCACTGCTGTGGCCTCTCCCATTGCGGAGCACAGGCTCCGGACGCGCAGGCTCAGCAGCCATGGCTCACGGGCCCAGCCGCTCCATGGCATGTGGGATCTTCCCAGACCGGGGCACGAACCCGCGTCCCCTGCATCGGCAGGCGGACTCTCAACCACTGCGCCACCAGGGAAGCCCCAAGTTGTTTGTTTTAATTATGGAAATAAGCTATAGTGCCTGGAAAAAGCAATGTTACTTTTGAGGGAAGTGTTACATGAGTGGGAGGAAAAACAAGGGATTAGAGAAAGAAGAGGCCAGTGTGAAGTGAGAGTGGAGAAACACTGCATGGAATATGTCAGAATAATGATGAATCTTGAGGAGTGGCCCTTCTACACGTGCAGAAATGACTCTTTGGGTATGCAGAGGGAAGTCCTGATTTGAATTTGGTGACATGGGTTGGAGAGGGTTGTATTGCTCTGCATTCAAATATGCAAGGACTTTGGAGAAAGAAAGGTTGGGCGATTGCCTCCTGAGAATGAGGAACTGGCGGGGGTGGGTGATGGACAAACAGCATATCAGGAAATGGATATCCAATAGTTCCTTCCAAGTTGTTTGAATTAATGCAACATGTGAAATCCATCTCCCCTAAAAGTCGAGTAAAATCTGTGCTACACAAAGCCCATAGGCATCAGTTAACTTATGTATCAATCAGCTGCTGGGTCAGCTGGGGGCTGGCAGGTGTAGGATAGTTCGACTGGGATGGCTTATCTCTGCTGCATGTGGCCTTCAGCGGATGAGACCAGACTGGTTCATGAACATGGTATTGGCAGGGCCGAGAGAGAGAGAGAGAGAGAGAGAGAGAGAGAGACAGAGAGACAGAGAGACAGAGAGACAGAGAGACAGAGAGGGACAGAGACAGAGATAGAAAGCAGAAGCACTCGACGTCTTTTGAAGGCTGATCTTGAACTGGCACACTATCATTTCCCAGCTTTCTTTTGGCCAAAGCAAGTCACAGGTATGGTGCAGAATCAAGGGGTAGGCAAATTGTCCCCACTCTTGATGGGAGGAGTTGCAAAGTCACAGTGTTAAGGGGTGAAGATACAGGAAGAGTAATAATTGTGGCCATTATACAAACAGTTTACAGTGTCTTACTTGAGTAATTTTCTCATGGAAATGTAAAAGAACTTTGCCGAATGCTCTGTGGAATAAGGACAGCACGCTCTGCTCGGAAAGCTGAACCAGCTCAGTAGAATAAGCACCACTGGGCCAGTACTGACCGTGAGAATGTAAGTCATTTGTGAAGTCGCCAAAGATCCGGAGTGAGTATTACACTTTCTATGTCATGGGACGGGGCGCTGAGCCAATCTTAGCGTCGCTCTTAAGGGACACTGTGACAGCATGTCAGAGATAACTTAGAGATGCATATTATCAATGTCCAAAAAGTTACTACAGGATATGGTGTGCTCCTGTTTTATTTGACCACGAAAAATTTCTTTCCCTCCCCTCCACTTCCCTGCCCTTCTCCTCTCTACCCCGCTCCTGTCCACTCTTCCTCTTCTCTGCTCTCCTGTCTTCTCCTGTCTTCCCTTCCCATCTCTTACCCCCCTCCTCTTCTCACAGGACTAAGAAGTGGAAATAGTATGAGAAAGGGCTTAGAATAGAAAAATGAAGCACTTGACCCAAGCTTGTAGACAGTGGCCTCTCTTTGGAAGATTTGAGACACAAAGTTTATGATTGAATTTGGGAGGGTTCGTCTCCTGACAGCATTGTTTGGTAGATCAGAAGGAAGCCCTATTACTGAAAGTGGAAAGTAAGTTATCCTAATAGTTTCTAAAAGAATCCAGACAGACATGAAACAAAGCTGTACCTGTCTTCTGGTACCCAGGCACCAAGACATTCAACAAATATTTGTTGACCGACTGCTCAGGGGACACCCATGGATGATTTTCAAAGGGATTCAACCAATAAGAGGCCCAAATTAGGCTTCATTTTGTAGGAGACGTTGCCCATATGTTTTTTACCCTCTAGTCATCAGAGGCATGGATTCAAATGTCAGTAGTGTCTACTTGATTCAGATATATATTTTTTAATGATAGATGAGAGGCTCTTTTAAGTCCAGACTTCATAAAGATAACAAAAGAAAGTAGGTAAGAATGCTTGAACCCTCCCTATGGAATGAACTCAATAGTTCAATGAACAGTTAACATAAACACACATACACACCCATCATACTAAGCAGTTGTAACTACTGTATAATTCCATTACAAATTCCAATCACCCTTTATTATGATGTCAATGGCTTTAAGAACCAGTCCTAGTCCTGTCGTAGTAATTTCTATGACTGCTTTATTTCTGCGTCCTTCATTTGTCCTGGTTGGCATCCATCTCTGTTAATTCTGTGTCTCATACTGGTCCGTATAAAAACGTTTCACTTTCTTATATTAGGATTGTACATAGGCAAGAATACATGAAGGAATCATGGTTGCTTTGTCCAACAAATAGAATCTATATCAACTATTTTTTTCAGCACTCGTTATTTCTGTTCCTATATTGCTACTACACAGATATGCGCCAGAAACTGAAGCCCGATTCATTCTGCAGACTACACCTGTGGTGTCTGGCCAACTGCTCTGAATTGGCCTGCCGCAAGATGTCTTTACTCTAACAAGAGAGGGTTTATAGACATTTCTGAATTTAGACTACAAGGGCCCAAAAAAGAATTGTATTGTGGGTGCTGATTCAAAAGTTCCTCTCTCCTCGTTTTCCCCAACATAATATTTATAATTCAGTTTCTTCCTAGTGATTTCTGTTGTGGCACTCTAAAACTTACCCCTGACCTCTCCTCAAGCAGCCCTGGTTGTGGTTTAAAACGTGAATACTTTGTTAGATGATTGGTTTTTAACCATGTCACGTTCATTCTAGGAAGCAGACACACATTCACATACGCCATCAATAAAAGCAAATAATTAATAACGGCAAACATTTATTGAGAGTCTACTGTGTGCCAGGCACTGTGTTAAGAACTTTATGACACATTAACTAGTTTAATTTATACACCAAACCTAAAGTTTATCCTTTCACTCACTATCTAGAGTCATCTTTTGTAAGTGTGAATCTGACCAATCAACCTGCTTAAAGTACTTTTAGAGTAAAATCGTTTTTATCATAGTCTACGAAGTCCCTCATCATCTCCCCTTGGCCCATCTCCCCAACTTTATTCTCTCCCTTGCTCACACTAGCTTTCTTTCCCTTCAACTGCCAACCTCATTCCTGACTCACTGACTTTGCTTCTGGATTTCCATCATCCTCTTCCCTAGACTTTCTCACAAGACTGCCTTGTTTGTATCATTTAGCTTTTTAGCTCGTGTCATTTCTCTGGAGAGGTCATCTTGGACCATCCTAACTAAAGTATCATGCCATCTGCCTCGATCACTCTTCCTCTATTCCATTGCTCTGTTTTATGTTCTTCATAGAACATGGCATTATCGGAATATATCTGCTGTATTTGTTTGTTTACATACTTCTGTCTGTCCATCCCTGCTCAAATGTTAGCCCCAGGGAATGCAATTTTTTTTTTTTTTTTTTGCGGTACGCGGGCCTCTCACTGTTGTGGCCTCTCCCATTGCGGAGCACAGGCTCCAGAAGCACAGGCTCAGCGGCCATGGCTCACGGGCCCAGCCACTCTGCGGCATGTGGGATCTTACCGGACCGGGGCACGAACCTGTGTCCCCTGCATCGGCAGGCGGACTCTCAACCACTGTGCCACCAGGGAAGCCCCTTATTTTGATCTGTCCTCTTTATAGCTCTGTCCTCTGTACCTAGAACGGAAAATATTTTGGAGTAAATGAACATTTAATGATGGCAGTGGATTAGTTTTCTCCCAAATCATGGAGGCATGTTTGTGCTAAGTAATTTATCCACAGTCACACAGATGATGAGTTTGATCTTGGACAAGTCACTTAGCCCTAATATGAACTCAGGGCTTCTCAAGTCCAAATCCCATGCCTTTAACACCTAGGCTACCCTGTATGAAGTTATGTATAAAAACTGAACAGTTCTACCCCACTTTCAGTAATTATTGACTGGGTAAACTGATATGAAAGGAAGATACTTTATTTTCCTACCTTATTCTGGTCAGAAAAGAAGCATACCTAAACATTCTGGATTGTCGGAGAACTTGGCTTTTACTAAGGAGAACCTGCCCAGGAAGGCAGGGAGAAGAGGAAAGAAAGTAAACTAAGATATTGTTAGTCCCTGCCATTTGTGAGCCATGTTGTAAGTGTTATGATGATTAACACCTACACTACGTGTGACAAACACCATTGTACAGATGAAGAATGGAGATTTGGAGAGTTAAAAAACACACAACTTGGTAATAGTAGAGTATGAATCCCATTCTATAAAACTCCAAAGTCCATGACTCTCCCACCATGCCACTGGCTTAATGAGTGGGAGCTATGTAGTTAAGAGTAAAATGTGAAGATTTTTACTGTTAACACCACCTACATTTCTTCTTTGTCACTGACATCTGAATATTCCCAGGATATAATATATTTCTTTATCAAAAACCTGACTTCCCTCTTGTTCAGTAATAATAAAAAGTTATGCCAAATTAAATAAAGCCACATTACTTAAATAGGCTCACCAGAAACAAGCCAAAAAGGCTGGACAGGGCTTCCCTGGTGGCGCAGTGGTTGAGAGTCCGTCTGCCGATGCAGGGGACACGGGTTCGTGCCCCGGTCCGGGAAGATCCCACATGCCGCGGAGCGGCTGGGCCCGTGAGCCATGGCCGCTGAGCCTGCGCGTCCGGAGCCTGTGCTCCACAACGGGAGAGGCCACAGCAGTGAGAGGCCCGTGTACCGGAAAAAAAAAAAAAAAAAAAAAAAAAAAAAGGCTGGACAGTGCTCAGCAGAGGATGCAATTTTGAATCTCCCAGGCAGTTAAGGAATTTATTTTTCCCTGAGGTGATATAAAACATAAGCCATCTTCTCTTTTATAAAATAAATCAAGCCAGATCTGTGTAGCAATCTTACCTAGATCTCAACTACTGGTCCCAAATCAGTCAAGTTCCTTTTTAACTGAAGTCTAGGTTTGAAGCTCCTCCTATTTTCCTGGAATGTGAACCAAGGAACTACACACATGTCAGATGACCAGCTAGAACCATCAAAACTTGAAACTGACATGGGAAATTCTACCTGAGGAATCATCCATTTTCCTGGTTTCTCGGGATCCTGAATGAGGGTTTTCCTGAATTTAGAGAACTGAGGGCAATTTGTCCTTAGCAATGCTCGGGCTCCCCACGGAACCAGTGCTTTCAGGCAGTGACAAGGTGAAAGTTATTTCAGTGCCCTTCCTCAGAACTGTGATCATTAGAAAGAAGACCGTATAAAAGATGCTTGCAGTTGACAGCGTCTCTCCCTGTCAGCAGCTTCTCATTTCTTGATGAAGCATCCAATCTCCCATCCTCATGGGAGCAGAGCTCTTACTTCATCCACAACATCTATCTTTTGGCAAGCTGCTCACCCTGGACTTAAACTCTTTTGAAACTGTTTCACTTCTTCCTCAGATTTCCAAAGGAAAATGCTTCCCTGCAAGCGCTCTCCTGGCAGTCTTGCTCTCTTACTTGAGAAGACAGGTTTGGACACTGTTCCAGACAGCAGGTTACCCATCACAATGGGCAGCGAACAAAGCTCAGATCTGAAGGAGTGGAGAGTGACGAAACACCATGTTGTTGGCTGCCTCCCTGCCAGAACCAGCTGTTCCCTCCACATAATCCACATCACAACGATAGCCAACAGAGAGCTCTCCAGAGCACTCTGCCGAAAGCCGAGCTCCAGGGTCGTCTGGTGCCACGGAGCACCCATCACACTTCTATTAATGCAGGATTGCTGTACAAGCATAAAGATACCTTATGTTCTCTGCTCCTTTCAATACAATACTCTTCTTCCTGAGGTTTCTAAACAAAAAAGAAAATGTTACAGCTGAGTTCTTAAAAGGTCTTGCCTAGTAGAAGAACTCAGGGTTTGGTGTCTGGAGAAGTGATACTGCTTTGCTGGTGCATCTATAAAATCTAGTCTTGATTTTTCTTAGATAAAGCATGGCATCATTTTGATCATGACTCAAAAGAAAATCCCGTGGTGCTTAACCCCTTCATTAGCATCTTTTTCTGGTATGAACTGAAAATTGTCCTCTGGGAGGCTGGTTCCTGACCTCCAAACCACCTGAAAAGAATCTGGATCCTTTCTTTATGAACAAACAACCCATGTGAATCTATCAACCCCTCCCTCTGGTCTTTCATTCAAATGAGCTCTCCTCTCCTGGGCTTTCTTAAAAGACATTGACCCTTTCTTGGCTTGGTCTCTCAAACACTCATTCTTCTCAGGGGCAAATTAAGACTGCAGGTTAACCCAGCCACTCTGGCCTTTGGCACAGCTCGTCAACAGACAAATTACGCTTTCTGTTTTCTTCTGTAGTTTTCTGAATTTAGAATCTAAAGTATGTGGGTAAACTAGATTATCCAGATCCATACACTTGGAAAAAGAATGTGTTCGGTCAACAGTATGTGTGCTGATGTCAAAAGATGCTTGAGATATATTAAGTTAAAAAAATGAAAGGATGTTGCAGAAAAAGGAAGTGGCTTATATACATGTTTATCTAATTTGTGTTCAAAATATACATTTTAATTATAAAAATAGTACACATTCGTGGAAAAAATTCATAAAAGCACACTTCTTGGATGGCCATGGATAGGAAGGAAAATTTTACTCTTCACTTTACACAATTGTGGTTTCCTTGAATTTGTACCGTTAGCAGGTATTTTCAAAAAAGAATTAGCAGTAATAATTATAATAAACTGGTGGGAGACTTGTCAGATATCACAGTGAGGTTGGATATAGACTAAAGGAATTTTAGCTTTGCTTTCTCCTGGGTCGGTTGTTGTACCTACTCTCAAAGTAGCCACTTGTTGGTAAATGCCGTCTTACATGTCTCCTTGATCTACTGTGCCTTTAGATTAACCACAAAATTTCTTCTCCCCTACAAATTCCAAGGCACAAAATTCATTCTGCACTGAAGGTGCTGACATAGTACCTTTTCTCTGACTGGTTTATGCAGTGTTCCCTCCCTTTATGCCATAAAATTGGACTTTGCAAGTCAGTCTGTATCAACACCCCACTATTGATCCATGAGCCCATTCGGGGCTGAGAAAACAAGGGCCTTTTCTTCTTGCCTTTCCTAAAGCGTCAGAAAGATCATGGAGGGCCTGATGAGACAGACCCTCTGGAACAAAGGCACCCAAATCTCAGCCGTTAAAGAGAGGCTGCACCCTGAAGACTGGTCCCAGTGGAGTGAGTGCAGTGAGGCTGATGGCAGAAAACAAACGAACAGGTTATCCAGAGGCTCTGGTGACAGCAGACAGTTTGGATAGTGATTCAGCGAAGCAGGGTGAGTAATGCCAGGAGGTCAGGATCATGGAAGATTGGCAGAGGATGTTGTGCTGCAGCCATGGGACACAGAGGCAAAAAAAATAGAGCCCTGAGCCCAGAGGAGGTACCATGTTGGTTGATTATTAAGAAAAAGATGGGAGTGAGAGATTAGTTATCCAAGGTGGGGAACAAGCTCAGAGATGCACTAGCAATAGGGCTGACTCACGCTGACTGGCTTCATTGGCCAGACTCAGGCACCTTTTAATCCCTCTGACCGAGGAATGATGGGTCAGTCCACTGCCTGAAATGAGACAGAGTCTGCAGGGTCAAGCGAGCCAAACTGTGAGAGAGCTGAAATTCGGAAGGCAGGTTAGTCGATACATTATATCGACCAGAGCGGGGGTATGAGGCCCAGCTCAGGGCCGTATAGCACAAGCCACAAGTCGGGCCAGTGTCAGCCTGCTGTTGGCATCAATCTAAACGTTTAGAAAAAGATAAAAATCTATTCATTTTGCCTTTCTTCTGCACAGTTGGTGGATATTGGAACCTGGAATCCAATGCATGTCCTGAAAGTCTCAAGCTGTAAAGCAAAACAAACAAAAAAATACAACCAACCAACCAAATAAATAAAAACACCAGGATGACATTCTGCACTCTTTGATGGGAAACGTGGTGACTTGTGTGGAGCCCACCATGAAGACTTTCCACAGCTTTTAACCCTGGTTGCAACTTTCTTTTTATGTCTAGATTAGAAGAACACACCCGTTTTCCTTAAGTCACATTTAATTTGTTTCTTGGAAGTTCTAACATGTTCCAAGAGAGCAACTTCCCCCCATTGCCAAAATCTCCTCTTGGCCTAATCTTTCTTGTCTCAGGTTTTGAGGCATTGTCCATTTCACATCTCACAACATAACACACAACATTACTCACTTTGTCAGATGGCCTGGATAAGGTGCAATATTTTCCTATTCCAGGACTGAACTCTTATAGCAGGCTGATTGTTGGAAAGGGTGAAAGAGTGGGGTGTGGGCAGGAGGTAGTAGAACTATTACATTCTTTCCTTTAGCTGCCAATAAAAAGTGCTGAACTGTAGACAGTCCAACAGGGCCCTGTTCTAATGCTCGGGGACCACACCAAATGGAGCTCATACTGTTGGTAATACTTAGTTCAGGGATACAAATTGCAGGTGGAGAAACAGAAAGCAGCTTTGGGCAAATTTAGCAAGCCATTCCTTGAGGTTTTTGAAAATTGAACATGCAGTGAATCAAAATGCCTGCAAAT
The DNA here is from genome assembly GCF_949987515.2 of Delphinus delphis. Taxonomy (NCBI): domain Eukaryota; kingdom Metazoa; phylum Chordata; class Mammalia; order Artiodactyla; family Delphinidae; genus Delphinus; species Delphinus delphis. The sequence goes on from NC_082699.1 coordinate 51,110,247, forward strand.
CTAGCCCATATTGGAATTTGAAATAAAACTACGTTCATTTTGGAAGAGCACTTAGTACCGAAAGGCAGTCAGCATTCCTGTTCAAAATCTGGCTAAATACATCTAGGGGTCTCATTCCTAAGGTGTCATTGGTCCAAGTACTATCCTGACATTACCTCCCAGGACTTTCTCCTGGTATATTTCCAAGGCTATGAATCGTCAAGAAAAATTCCTGGGATTTTCCTCCCAATCCTATTCTCATGAGTTGTTCCTCATGAGATAAACTCATGATGGATCCCTTTCCTACTTAATGAACTTCTGTTTTACTTCTTTGGGCTATTTATGTACTAATCCATTTTCTTCATTTATTTCAGTATTCATGCCGTATACATCTATTAACTGCTTTGCATGCATGTGCGGTCTTGGTGCTTGGAGCAGTGAAGACCAAGATGAAAAAGGCAAGAGTATTTTGTACAAGATAATCACAATAAATATTTATTCAGGCAATAATTATAGGGAGATGAATGTAGTGATTTCACCAGTAGGGGGAAATTAGAATAATCAGCCCTTTTTGAATGGGTAAAGGAATCTTTCAGAGAAAAGATGCTTGAAATTCTTGAAGGATATGTGTTTTGACAGACCTACTGGAAAAGTGTCATGGACTAAATATTTGCATTCTCCCAAAATTCTTATGTTGAAGCCCTAGCATCACCCCAATGTCATGGTATCTGGAGGTGGGACATTTGGGAAGTAAGTAGGCTTAAGTGAGGTCATGAGAGTGGGGCTCCCATCAGGGGATTAATGTCTTCATAAGAAGAGGAAGAGAGACCAGGGCTCTCTCTCCTTCATTGCTATGTGAGGACACTGCAAGAAGGTGGCTGGCTGCAAGCCAGGAAGAAGGCTTTCAGCAGGAACTAAATCTGCTGGCACCTTGATCTGGGACTTCCCAGCCTCCAGAATTGTGGAAAACAAGTTTCTGTTGTCTAAACCACCGCATCTGTGGTACTTTGTTATGGCAGCCCGAGCTGACTGAGACAAAAAGTAAAGGAAATGGCACTGCCAGCACAGGGAAGAGTTTGGCATTCCAAGGCACCGTGATCTGCAGTGGTGCAGGTGCACCGTGCCACTGAATTACGCTGCTGCATCTCAGTGAGTGTGGGGAGGTCAAGGGACACCCCACCCCCCAATTTCAATGCACATCCTCCCAGGGGGAGCACCACCTTCTGCCTCTCCCCAGCCATACTAATTATGGGTACTTATGGGAGTGTTGTTGTAGCCCTCAGATATTTTAAGGTGATTAATAAAAAAACACTGCTTTACACCTTAAAAGCAGTTCCTACATATTAGCTTATTTAATTTGCCGCTGCAACTCTGTGTGGTAAGTGAAATTAGCCCCATTCTTACAAATGAGGAATCTGAAGAGTTAACTATTTTGTCCAAGTTGGCAGCAGACTTAGTTACTTTCCCCTCCTTCCTCTCCACAGCCTTGGTGAGGAATTCTGCTACGTGCTCTCCATGGCGCTTTAGACTTCTTTCTTCATGAGGAAGAGTCTGCCTCCTATGAAGGTGAGAACAATTTCTTATGCCCCTTTTTATCACCAGGACCGTATTCTCTAGTAGACTCAGAAGAAGATGCTTAGCGAATAATTGAGAAGGGAAGACTACGTCCTTTCATTCCAAATCCCATGTGTTTTCGGCTGATCCCCCGCAGTGTCATCACACCCTAAGTCAAGGCCACTCACTTGACTGCCTCCTGTTCTGTGCACTTGCTCTTTCCTCTGCTCTTCCCTCATCAAACCACTGTTTTCCGTCACCAATTTCTATACTTCTTCATACACTGGCAAGCATTTAGTATAAAATTAAATTTCCTTTTCATTATTTAATGATGAAAAATAATAACCCAAGGCTAAAACAGTTGCTTATGTAGACTTCAGGTGTGCTGACGACACCACTAGGAGAGGGTCACTGGGACCCTAGATACCAAAACAAGGTCATTTTTCACAACTTGCTGTGTCCACACCTAGGAGAAATGTGGAGATCAGCTCTCCTGGTTCTATTCCATATTTCCATAATAGTACCCAAATGACACTTAACATTTTATCAACTTTCCTCTTCCAATACTCTAGATCATCCCAATACATTTCACTCTACATAATAGGTACATTTCTGCAAATGTGAATGTAAACCATATCTCAACTATTTTATGCTCTTGGAGGGAACACTTGATTTTAAACATGATCCAATAGATACACGATAAAAATTGCTGGTTTTAATTTTTCTTACTTATGAATTACCACTTATGATAATAAACATGTTATTTAAATATTCAATATATTAAAATAAATTAAATATATTGAATATTACATTAAATATATTAAATATATTTTAAAAGAGGAAATTCAGTAATTTTTAATCTCACATCTTTTGTATAAAATGTAAAGTTCTGGAGAGGAAATAGGAAAATATTAGACAGTAAAACATCTTTTTTTCCTGGGGTGAGAGTCTTAGTAATTTATCCAAAAAGCTATTTCTTCCTACCCAGATTATAAAGAGAGGATAAAAAAGGCCCACCACACATCTTTAGCAGGCTTAAAATTTAACATATAGATGACCAGAGTATGCAGAAAAATAACTTCTTTATTTTCTTTAACTAATTTCACTTTGCCGATGGCAGAAAAAACACTCAAACTTGCCACTGAAAGACCTGTCTCCCAGTTTAAAACAGTTTATTTTCATTGAACTCTGGTTTAGTTTTACAAATATCCAGGCAATTAAAATTTCAAACTCCTTATAGGAGCTTAACTAATGTTCACAAAATTGGGGTCAGTTTTAATTATACATAAAGGATAAAAACAATGCAGAGAACATTTCAGGACCCACAGTGTGAAAGTGGCCCTTCCTGGCCCTGGGTCTCTCTCACATGGCCACACTTCCCTCTCCTAAGTCAAATGAAGTCACATCTGTGACCTTCCACTCCCCTGGCTCTGGGCTCTGGATTCAGACTTCCAGAGTTCAGATCCTTCTGACTTAACAGATCTTACCAACAGGGCAACCTTAAGGAAATTATTTCAATCCTCAGCTTCCTCAGTTGTAAAACATTCAACTGCTTCATTGGAATTGGTGATGAGGATTAAATTAACACCCATAAGAGGCTTTGATGCCACTGCCTCTCAAACCACGTGTGGTGAAGTTTTGGGAGATTTTTAAATTCCCAAACAGCTATGGAAGAGACTGTTTAAAAATGCAATAAAATGCGTTATTAGAAATCATACCCACGTGCACACACACACACACACACACAACAATAAAGGCAATATATATATACACACATTTTTCTCTTTTTTATTTATATATAAATAAAGGCAAATAAATAATAGAAGCTCAAATTACTACAAAGTTTCTAGCCACTTTAATTTTTGTATGCATCTCATCATCACGGGTAATAGTTTGCGGGCTCCAGTCTGCTGGCCACAATTTGAGAAACAATGCCTTACACAATGCCGAGCACAAACAAACGCTCAATAAATGTGATCTATGATTACATTTATTGAGTCCAGTAGAAACAGCAGCTAGAGCATCAAGTAGTGTATACATTAACTCAAGCCCCGAGTCATCAGTTAATGAATAATAAACGTTCATTAAAGATGTAGTAAACATGAAAACTTTCAAACCATGACCACGCATAGAACCTCTACCCATTGATCTTAATTTTAAAAAATGCTTTAGGATTTCATCTTATAAAAGAGAGAACTGGTAAAGGTCTGACTACACAGTAAAATCACCTGGGAGAACTTTTAAAAATTAATGCTGCCCAGGCACCTCTCCAGACGAGTTAAATCAGAGTCTCTGGTGCTGGGACATGGACATGGAGGTTTTTTGTTTTTTTGTTTTTTAAAAGCTCCCTGTATAATTCTAATGTGCAGGGCTGGGTCTCTGATAGAACGTATTACTAGATGAGGCAGGACTCTCGTATCCCTACCTACTATCCACACGCAGCATCACAGTTACATTGAAGGCCTCACTGCTGGGGAACATTTCTTTTTCGACAATCCAGATGAATAAGTTTTGTTAAAATGAAATTTAAGGTAGAAGGGGGTCAATATTAAACTGCTGATTAATGAACCTAACTCATGACCCATACAAAGGCACCTAACTTGGTGTCTCTAAATGCCTACCTGGATGTTTTATGAATTCCCAGGAGGATGCATAGATAAGCCCAGTTAGAAGAGTGATATGGTGTACTCTGCATAACCTTTTAGATTCAGCTGGAGATTCAAGGAACAATTTTTTCTTAAATGAAATATCTTATTTCATCCCTACTTCCAGAATTGTAATCAGAACTCTGGCTTTTATGATGTATTATTTTTCTCATTTGGTTTCCCTTGGAAGAGAATGGAAACTCTGAGTCTTGGCCACTCTTCCATCACATTCTGATTTCCCCATTTAGTGGGCCAGAGAGCTTCATGTACTTTCTTTAATATCAATGGAATTAAACTGCCTTCTGTGGAAAATGTACAATGGAGATTTATAGACTTCAAAGGCATAATAAAAATTAAGCTAAATGTTGAAGTTTTCTTAAAAGTAGAGGTAGTACATTTGAAGTGCTTGCAGACATTGAGTTTTGGGAAAAAGCATTTAACATTCCAATGCTTCCTTTATTTTGTTTGTATTCAAAATATTGGTTCCTAGACCTACCCTGTAGTATAGAACTCACTCTGAGCTAGTTGGACAGGTCTTAGGTGGATACAATAATGAGTGGGGTGGATTTGATCACATCACAAGCAAAGTTGTTTGCATAATCTACTGCTGCAGAAGATGATAGCAGGAGGGAGAATAAATTCTCCAAGGAATTCTGCTGCCCATTTCTTGGTTTGCCTCCCTCAGATTTCTCACTCAGTCCTACCTGAAATCTCACTGTCTTTGAGTGTTCTTCAGTTATTTCCTAAATTAGTTTGAATCTCTGTTATGCTATGGGTTTTTTGAAGAAATGAATGGTACTTAGCACAACTGTATTTGCTTAATGTATTCTCTGCTGGATTATAAATGCCATGTTTACCTTGTTCTATATCTTGTTCTATCTTGTTCCCAGTTCCCAACACAGTGCCTGGCGTCGTACTGTTCAATAAATTTTGTTGAATATGTCTCATACTACCATCACTCCCCCCCACCCCGCCACACACACACACACACACACACACACATTGTTTTAGCTATTTTAAGTATTTGCCAAAAGAGTAGTGGAGCATATACTCATATTAAAACCTTTGTGATGTCTTTAAGTTCTGCTTTATAAAACCCACAGATTACACAAACTTTATGCCATTGTTACATAATCTGAAACCACTTTTGAAGACAGTTGGGCTGAAACCTTAAACTTGGAATCCGACGTGGGCTTAAATCTTGAGTCTTGCCACTTGCTAGCAATTTACCTAATTTCACTAAGCCTCAGTTTTCACATACATAAAATGGCAAGCGGTAAAAACAATAATGAATAACATACCACAGACCATGGTTGTAAGGATGGAATAAGAAAATATATAATTTAAAAGCTAGCTGAGTTTCTGGCACAGGGTAGGTCCTCAGTTAATGCTTGTTGAATTTGAAAAAAAAAAAATGGCAATTTTCGATGGAAGGTTTCCAGGTGGCACAGGCCGTCTGAAAGGTGGGGAAGGCTCCGATAGTCATTCGCCCTGACTGCTCCCTGGGGCTCCTGGGCCGTGGCTCCTGCCGCTCTATCTTTTATTCCACCTGTGGTTTCTGGAGTCACATCAGAGTTTGGGGTAATTTCAATTAATATTCCCTCTATAACAATATCAGGTAATCTGAAACTCCTGGGTTGTTTTTTGCTCTGGTTATTTCTCTAAAATCAAACTCAAAATTATTCTAGAAAGTACAGCCAAAATACTATATTGGTATACTGACTATTTTTGAAATTAATCCTAGAAGTTTTACCTAATATTATACACAGGAACTCACAAGCTTTGTTTCACTTTGATCTCCTTGATTTATTTTGAAGAGGACTTTGTACCTACTTTTCTCTATGTAAGTCTTGCCATTTGCAAAATCACTAACATTTTGATTTCTTTTTAAATCTGTGTATTTTTTTAAAATTTTTATTGGGGTATAGTTGTTTTACAATGTTGTGTTAGTTTCTACTGTACAGCGCCAAAGTGAATCAGCCATATGTATACATATATCCCCTCTTTTTTGGATTTCGTTCCCATTTAGGTCACCACAGAGCACTAAGTAGAGCTCCCTGTGCTATACAGCAGGTTCTCATTAGTTATCTATTTTATACATATTAGTGCATTTTGAACTGTTAACAACTTTCGAAGTTTGTGACTTTAAGTAAATTACTTAACCTCTTTGTGCCAAGTTTCCTTAACTGTTACATGGGAATAATACTTATCATTTAGCGTAGTTTTGAGCATTAAATATGTTCATTCATGTGAAGCACATTGACGGTGTCTGGCACCTCATAAGAATTTAATAGATATTTGCTACTTTAATACAGCTGTGTGGATGGGCTACACACACACACACACACACACACACACACACACACACGAAACCATCTAGGGACATAAACATTAATTACTATTATACTTAGGGTGACTTTATCTGAAAATGTTACTGTATTAGTTCATTAAGTTCAGATTGCATATTAAACAGATACTTTCAAACTTCCATGTAGTTGAGGACCAGTGCATACTGTCTTTAAAAATCTCATTACTGCACAGGAATGTTCCACAGTACTTTATAGAATAGAGTTTCTCCTATTGTAGTGCACTAAACAACCACATCAAAATACCTCTGGGGCTTTTAAAGGTTTCCTGGGCCCAGAGACCTTCAAGATGGCAGAGGAGTAACACGTGGAGATCACCTTCCTCCCCACAAATACATCAGAAATACATCTACATGTGCAAAAACTCCTACAGAACACCTACTGAACGCTGGCTGAAGACCTCAGACTTCCCAAAAGGCAAGACACTCCCCACGTACCTGGGTAGGGCAAAAGATAAAAGAATAAACAGAGACAAAAGGATAGGGACGGGACCTGCCCCAGTGGGAGGGAGCTGTGAAGGTGGAAAGGTTTCCACACACTAGGAAGCCCCTTCGCAGGCGGAGACTGTGGGCGGCAGAGGGGGAAAGCTTCGGAGCCACGGAGGAGAGCGCAGCCACCGGGGTGCGGAGGGCAAAGCGGAGAGATCCCCGCACAGAGGATCGGTGCCGACCGGCACTCACCAGCCCGAGAGGCTTGTCTGCTCACCCGCCGGGGCGGGCGGGGGTTGGGAGCTGACGCTTGGGCTTCGGAGGTCGGATCCGAGGGAGACGACTGGGGTTGGATGCGTGAACACAGCCTGAAGGGGACTAGTGTGCCACAGCTAGCCAGGAGGGAGTCCGGGAAAAAGTCTGGAGCTGCCTAAGAGGAAAGAGACCATTGTTTCAGGGTGCATGAGGAGAGGGGATTCAGAGCACTGCCTAAATGAACTCCAGAGACGGGCGGGAGCCACAGCTATCAGTGTGGACGCCAGAGACGGGCATGAGACGCTAAGGCTGCTGCTGCCGCCACCAAGAAGCCTGTGTGCGAGCACAGGTCACTGTCCACACCTCCCCTCCTGGGGACCTGTGCAGCCCGCCACTGCCAGGGTCCCGTGATCCAGGGACAACTTCCCCAGGAGAACACACAGCACCTCAGGCTGCTGCAACGTCCTGCCCCGCATCCATACCCCTCCCTCCCCCCTGGCCTGAGTGAGCCAGAGCCCCCGAATCAGCCGCTTCTTTAACCCCGTCCTGTCTGAGCGAAGAACAGACGCCCTCAGGCGACCTACACGCAGAGGCGAGGCAAATCCAAAGCTGAACCCTGGGAGCTGTGCGAACAAACAAGAGCAGCCTCAGGAGCAGCGGATTAAATCCCCACAATCAATTTGAGGTACCCTGCATCTGTGGAATACCTGAATAGACAATGAATCATCCCAAAATTGAGGCAGTGGACTTTGGGAGCAACTACAGACTTGGGGCTTGCTTTCTGCATCTAATTTTTTTCTGGTTTTATGTTTATCTTAGTTTAGTATTTAGAGTTTATTATCATTGGTAGATTAGTTTATTGATTTGGTTGCTGTCTCCCTTATATATATATATATATATATATATATATATATATATATATATATATATATATATATATATATGTTCTTTTTCTCTTTTTGTGAGTGTGTATGTGTATGCTTCTTTGTGTAATTTTGTCTGTATAGGTTTGCTTTTACCACTTGTCCTAGAGTACTGTCTGTCCATTATTTTTTTCTTTACTTCTTAATTTTTTAAATATTTTTTTATTTTAATAACTTTATTTTATTTTTTTCTCTCTTTCTTTCTTTTTTCCTCCCTTTTCTTCCAAGCCATGTGGCTGACAGGATCTTGGTGCTATGGCCAGGTGTCAGGCCTGTGCATCTGTGGTGGGAGAGCCGAGTTGAGGACATTGGTCCATCAGAGACCTACCAGCTCCATGTAATATCAAACAGCAAAAGCTCTCCCAGAGATCTCCATCTCAGTGCTAAGACCCAGCTCCACTCAACCACCAGCAAGCTATGCCAAACAACTAGCAAGACAGGAACACTACCCCACTCATTAGAAGAGAGGCTACCTAAAATCATAATAAGGTCACAGACACCCCAAAATACACCACCAGACATGGTCCTACCCACCATAAAGACAAGATCCAGCCTCATCCACCAGAACACAGGCACAAGTCCCCTCCACCAGGAAGCCTACACAACACAGTGAACCAACCCTAGCCACTGGGGGCAGACACCAAAAACAACGGGAACTACAAACCTGCAGCCTGCAAAAAGGAGACCCCATAAGCAAAATGAGAAGACAGAGAAACACACAACAGATGAAGGAGCAAGATAAAAACCCACCAGACCAAACAAAAGAAGAGGAAATAGGCAGTCTACCAGAAAAGGAATTCAGAGTAATGATAGTAAAGATGATCCAAAATCTTGGAAATAGATTGGAAAAAATACAAGAAATGTTTAACAAGGCCCCACAAGAACTAAAGAGCAAACAAACAATGATGGACAACACAATAAATGAAATTAAAAATTCTCTAGAAGGAGTCAATAGCAGAATAACTGAGGCAGAAGAATGGATAAGTGACCTGGAAGATAAAATAGTAGAAATAACTACCACAGAGCAAAATAAAGAAAAAAGAATGAAAAGAATTGAGGAGAGTCTCAGAGACCACTGGGACAACATTAATCACAACAATATTCAAATTATAGGGGTTCTGGAAGAAGAAGAGAAAAAGGGTCTGAGAAAATATTTAAAGAGATTGTAGTTCAAAACTTCCCTAATATGGGAAAGGAAATAATCAAGTCCAGGAAAGGCAGAGAGTCCCATACAGGATAAACCCAAGGAGAAACACGCTGAGAAACATATTAATCAAACTATCAAAAATTAAATACAAAGAAAAAATATTAAAAGCAGCATGGGAAAAACAAAAAATAACATACAAGGGAATCCCCATAAGGTTAACAGCTAATTTTTCAGCAGAAACTCTGCAAGCCAGGAAGGAGTGGCAGGACACATTTAAAGTGATGAAAGGGAAAAACCTACAACCAAGATTATTCTACCCAGCAATGATCTCATTCAGATTTGATGGAGAAATTAAAACCTTTACAGACAAGCAAAAGCTAAGAAAATTCAGAACCACCAAACCATCTTTACAACAAATGCTAAAGGAACTTCTCTAAGGAGGAAACACAATACAAGGAAAAGACCTACAATAACAAACCCAAAACAGTAAAGAAAATGGTAATAGGAACATATATATTGATAACTACCTTAAATGTAAATGGATTAAATGCTCCAATGAAAAGACATAGACTGGCTGAATGGATACAAAAACAAGACCCGTATATATGCAGTCTACAAAAGACCCTCTTCAGACATAGGGACACATACAGACTGAAAGTCAGGGGATGGAAAAAGATATTCCAAGCAAATGGAAATCAAAAGAAAGCTGCAGTAGCAATTCTCATATCAGACAATATAGACTTTAAAATAAAGACTATTACAAGACACAAAGAAGGACACTACATAATGATCAAGGGATCAGTCCAAGAAGAAGATACAACAGTTGTAAATATTTATGCACCCAACATAGGAGCACCTCAATACATAAGGCAAATGCTAACAGCCATAAAAGGGGAAATCTACAGTAACACAATCCTAATAGGGGACTTTAACACCCCACTTTCACCAATGGACAGATCATCCAAAATGAAAATAAATAAGGAAACACAAGCTTTAAATGATACATTAAACAAGACAGACTTAATCGCTAATTATAGGACATTTCATCCAAAAACAACAGAATACTCTTTCTTCTCAAGTGCTCATGGAAATTTCTCCACGATAGATCATACTTGTGTCACGTATCAAGCCTTGGTAAATTAAAGAAAATTAAAATCGTATCAAGTATCTTTTCCGACCACAACGCTATGAGACTAAATATCAATTACAGGGAAAAACCTGGAAAAAGTACAAACACATGGAGGCTAAACAATACACTACTTAATAACCAAGAGTTCATTGAAGAAATCGAAAAGGAAATCAAAAAATACTTAGAAACAAATGACAATGAAAACACGACAACCCAAAACCTATGGAATGCAGCAAAAGCAGTTTTAAGAGGGAAGATTATAGTAATATGATCCTACCTCAGGAAACAAGAAACATCTCAAATAAACAACCTAACCTTACACCTAAAGCAAATAGAGAAGAACAGCAACAAAAAAACCCCAAACTTAGCAGAAGGAAAGAAATCATAAAGATCAGATCAGAAATAAATGAAAAAGAAAAGTAAGAAAGAAGAGCAAAGATCAATAAAACTAAAAGCTGGTCCTTTGAGAAGAGAAATGAAATTGATAAACCATTAGCAAGACTCATCAAGAAAAAAAGGGAGAAGACTCAAATCAACAGAATTAGAAATGAAAAAGGAGAGGTAACAACTGACACTGCAGAAATACAAAGGATCATGAGAGATTACTACAAGCAAATATATGCCAGTAAAATGGACAACCTGGAAGAAATGGACAAATTCTTAGAAAAACACAACCTTCCAAGACTGAAACAAGAAATAATAGAAAATATAAATAGAGCAGTCTCAAGCACTAAAATTGAGACTGTGATTAAAAATCTTCCAACAAACAAAAGCCCAGGACCAGATGGCCTCACAGGCAAATTCTATCAAACATTTAGAGAAGAGCTAACACCTATACTTCTCAAAATCTTCCAAAATATAGCAGAGGGAGGAGCACTCCCAAACTCATTCTATGAGGCCACAATCACCCTGATACCAAGACCAGACAAAGATGTCACCAAGAAAGAAAACTACAGGCCAATATCACTGATGAACATAGATGCAAATATCCTCAACAAAATACCAGCAAACAGAATCCAACAGCACATTAAAAGGATCATACACCATGACCAAGTGGGGTTTACCCCAGGAATGCAAGGATTCCTCAATATATGCAAATCAATCAATGTGATAACCATATTAACAAGTTGAAGTAAAAAAAACCATATGATTATCTCAATAGATGCAGAAAAAGCTTTTGACAAAATTCAACACCCATTTATGATAAAAACCCTCCAGAAAGTAGGCATGGAGGGAACCTACCTCAACATAATAAAGGCCATATATGACAAACCCACAAGCCAACATCATTTTCAATGGTGGAAAACTGAAACCATTTCCTCTAAGATCTGGAACAAGACAAGGTTGTCCACTCTCACCACTATTATTCAACATAGTTCTGGAAGTTTTAGCCACAGCAATCAGAGAAGAAAAAGAAATAAAAGCAATCCAAATTGGAAAAGAAGAAGTAAAACTGTCACTGTTTGCAGATGATGTGATACTATACATAGAGAATCCTAAAGATGGTACCAGAAAACTACCAGAGCTAATCAATGAATTTGGTAAAGTAGCAGGATGCAAAATTAATTCACAGAAATCTCTTGCATTCCTATATATTAATGATGAAAAATCTGAAAGAGAAATTAAGGAAACACTCCCATTTACCATTGCAACAAAAAGAATAAAATGCCTAGGAATAAACCTACCTAGGGAGACAAAAGACCTGTATGCAGAAAACTATAAGACACTGATGAAAGAAATTAAAGATGATACCAACAAATGGAGAGATATACCATGTTCTTGGATTGGAAGAATCAACATTGTGAAAATGACTATAGTACCCAAAGCAATATACAGATTCAATGCAATCCCTATCAAACTACCAATGGCATTTTTCACAGAACTAGAACAAAAAATTTCACAATTTGTATGGAAACACAAAAGACCCCACATAGCCAAAGCAATCTTGAGAAAGAAAAATGGAGCTGGAAGAATCAGGCTCCCTGACTTCAGATTATAGTACAAAACTACAGTAATCAAGACAGTATGGTACTGGCACAAAAACAGAAATATAGGTCAATGTAACAGGATAGAAAGTCCAGAGGTAAACCCACACATATATAGTCACGTTATTTTTGATAAAGGAGGCAAAAATATGCAATGGGGAAAAGACAGACTCTTCAATAATTGTTGTTGGGAAAACTGGACAGTTACATGTAAAAGAATGAAATTAGAACACTCCCTAACACCATACACAAAAATAAACTCAAAATAGATTAAAGACCTAAATGTAAGGTCAGACACTGTAGAACTTTTAGAGGAAAACATAGGCAGATCATTCTATGACATAAGTCACAGCAAGATCCTTTTTGACCCACCTCCTTGAGAAATGGAAATAAAAACAAAAATAAACAAATGGGACCTAATGAAACTTAAAAGCTTTTGCACAGCAAAGGAGACCATAAGCAAGATGAAAAGACAACCCTCAGAATGGGAGAAAATATTTACAAATGAAGCAACTGACAAAGGATTAATCTCCAAAATTTACAAGCAGCTCATGCAGCTCAGTATCAAAAAAACAAACAACCCAATCATCCCCAAAGAAGATATACAGATTGCCAACAAACTCATGAGAGGATTCTCAATATCACTAATCATTAGAGAAATGCAAATCAAAACTACAATGAGGTATCACCTCTCACCAGTCAGAATGACCATCATCAAAAAATCTACAAACAATAAATGCTGGAGAGGGTGTGGATAAAAGGGAACAATCTTGCACTGTTGGTGGGAATGTAAATTGATATAGCTACTATGGAGAAAGTATGGAGGTTCCTTAAAAAACTACAAATGGAACTACCATACAACCCAGCAATCCCACTACTGGGCATATACCCTGAGAAAACCATAATTCAGAAAGAGTCATGTACCACAAAGTTCACTGCAGCTCTACTTACAATAGCCGGGGCATGGAAGCAACCTAAGTTCATCGACAGATGAATGGATAAAGAAGATGTGGCACATATATACAATGGAATATTACTCAGCCATAAAAAGAAACGAAATTGAGTTATTTGTAGTGAGGTGGATGGAATTAGAGACTGTCATACAGAGTGAAGTAAGTCAGAAAGAGAAAAACAAATACCGTATGCTAATACATATATATGGAATCTAAAAAAGAAAAAAAATAATCATTCTGAAGAATCTAGTGGCAGGACAGGAAGAAAGACACAGATGTAGAGAATGGACTTGAGGACATGGGGAGGGGAAAGGGTAAGCTGAGACGAAGTGAGGGAGTGAAGAAGAGAATTCCTTCTTACACTAAAATGTATTCTTATCTGAACTGACTGTGATTTGTTTAGATATTCAGAGGAACAGGAGGCAAGTGGATAAAAAACCAAAGGCACACATTGAGCTTTCTTCAACTCCTGAAATTTCTCTACATTTGAGTACAAAAAAAAAAAAATAGACGGCACATTTCATTTGCATTTTTCACCCCTAATTGAAGAACCAGTTTGTAATGGAAGAACATGATGCTGAAAATGAGCCAATGAAGTAGTTGGGTTTCATCTGCTGTGGGACTGCTTTCTCAGTGCAAATAGTATTTGTGGTTTCAAACACAGAGTCTCCGTGGCTGGGTTAAGTGAACAGCCACTCAGATCAAACTTCGTGTAGCTGTTCTGACAAGCAGGAACTGTGTCAACATTTTCAAAACTACCAAAGGCTGTCAGGTAAGGGAAGGACCACCATGCTTCTATTCTGCCACAGAGTGTCCCCCTCTTCATTCCGTGCTCACCTGGTGAGTTTCTTCAATTCAGAATGTAGGCATCTTTCATCCTAGGACCAACCTTAATTTGACATTGTATGCAAACTATAATAAATCACACACACACACACACACACACACACACAACTATTAAGCAGCCCCACCCCTTTTCTGAGGTATTGTTTTGAGCAAATAATCACTGAAAAGTCCTTTTATTATTTTTTTTTAAGAAGTAAAACTTTCTTTATTCATAGATGACATGATTGCCAATTTAGAAAATCCTACAGAGTCTACAAAAATGTCACTAGAACTAAGTGAGTACAGTAGACCTACAGATAGGATATCAATTATATTTCTAAATACTAGTAACAAACGATTGCAATAATTTACATTTTTAAAAGATATCTCCCAAAGTGTTTTATGAAAAGCCCTTTTTAAAAAAAGGAAGAAGAAAGGCAAAAGGAAGGAAAAGAGAGGAGAAAGAAGTAAGGAAGGAGAAAAGGAAGGAGGGAGGAAAAAAAGGAAAAAAGGGATGTTTAATGGGATGGTAAAGAGAAGTATTAGGCTACCCCGTACAATACTTCTCAGTCGTCTTGTATTAGAGGATATGCTGTTGGTATTAAAGGCAAACTAATTCAGTGACTGAGATAAAACTAAAGCTCAGATTTCCAAGTCTCAGCTCCAGGGCTCTTCTTGCTCCCAGCCATCTCCCTCCAGCCATTTAGAAGAAGGAAAGTGTTTATTTATTGCTCTATTATGACCCAAACCAGCATTATTTGGCAGTTACTCTCCAAAAAGTTTAAAGTCAAAACGTCAATTTCATGAAACAACAGGTTTGGTTAAGGCCAAAATACTTTGAGAGTAACTTTTTCTTCACATGGTATTTCCATGGCAGGTTCTAGCCAAAACCCAAACTACATACCCAGATGAAAATGAAAATAAATCTAAAAGAACCTCAGAAATGGTCTGAGCTTAGTGTGAAGAGTGACTGAATGATGACTTAGGTTAGCTCGTATTTTATCTGAACTAGATCCTTGATTTTTTAAAAACTGATTAGATCAGGATTTCTTTTTATTTCTTGTTGGTTTAGATCCTTGATTTTTGTATGAATAAAATTGTTATTGTAGTGGTAAAATGAAATTTAGCCTACTCCGTTAAATGTTAGGAAAATTCCAGTGATTGATGACATATTACAATTCTCAGTCATTGCTGGTAAGTGGTCTAATTAGGAATTGAGCTTTCTTTATGAAATATACTAAAAGGAAACCATGAGTCTCTAACTCCTCAAATCACTCTTTCTTGGGAAAAATATGTTAGCACCTTTTGTGAGATATACCTTAATGTTAGAAGTAACTGAGTCAGAAATTCCCTGGGTTCTTACCATTTTATTTGTTTGTGGACTTGGTGACCTTTTTTTCTTCTTTTCTAATATGGACAGGATGAAGCACATAAAAGCATTTATTAAAGGACATATTTTTGCCTGAAAACCAGCCCTGTTTCTGCCCCCACAGGATGTTGGTGCTCTCCACAGACCCCGTGTTGATTACCCTCTGTGGGAAGCAGCGGTCAACTCTAATTAACTAATTTACTTTCAACAAGTGTTTAATTAGGGCCTTGGCCCATATGTTGTGCTCTTTTGAAGATTCTGCACAATGTAGGAACTTTATTAAAATACAAAGAATTAATCTGGTTTTCTGATGTGAGAGGCCTTTGACCACATAGAAAACAATCTGAATCAGTTGACAAGTATTAAACTCAATAAATGTATATGAAACAACATAGGGCATTGAGCCAACCACCATGGGGATAAAATACTGAGCCTTCAGAGACTGGACTGAAGATGAGTACACGGAAACCAAAGGGCTATCTTCAAAAGATGCAAAATTATAATCACTGCTGGTGGATTGAGAATAATAATGAATTTTTTTTGACTTGTCACTGTGTGTCAGATACTTTCTGCACTCTATCTCGTTTCGTGCTCACAAGAATCCTACAGTCGAAATCATCCTAATTTTGCAGGTGAAGCAACTGAGGCAGAGAGGTTAAATAGCTGGCCAAGGTTACAGTTGGCAGGTTGCAAACTTGGGGTTCCAACCAGAAGAGTCTTAGGGAATCACAGAGGTGATACTTTAAAGAAGTGCTTTGCAAACTTTGACGCCCGTTAGGACTCCCCCGGGGATCTGGTTAAACTGCAGAATCTAGTTCAGTGGGTCACCTGTGAGGTTTGAAATTCTGTGTTTCTAACAAGCTCCAGGTACTTCTCATGCTACTGACCCTTCAACTACAGTTTCAATAGCAAGGACTTAAAGGGACAGTGAGGATTTCACCAAACTAAAATGTGGTGGAGAACATGCCAGAGACTCTTGAGAATCAGAGGGCATCAGCAAATTAATCAGTAACTTAGAGCTTATAAAATTGTGGAGGCAGTTCTAAAGCCCAGGGCCAGGGCCAGGCACTGTGATTCAAAATCCTTTACTCTTTCTCCTTGAGCACTAAGACTACATGATTATATTCCACATGGATATAGTGGAAGTAATGATTGCAACTGGAATTTAACAATTAACTGCCTCTTCTTGGAGTCATGGTCGTATCACGGCTAAAACTGATTCCACACCAGTTGATCGCCGTCCTTGAAGACTGAAGCATAGGAGGTAGAGTTTGACTTTTAAACACTGCGTTTGTAAAAACCATCATAATAGTGGGTGAGAGTGGAAGCATCACTGAGATCAGCTGATGTGCTGATTCCTCAGAGGAATCAGATTATGCAGAAGTTAAGTGCTGAGTCAGGCTCTCTAGGTTGAATCCCAGCATCACCCACTAGCTGTTTGACCTAAGTTGAATTTCTTAACTTGCCTGTGCTTCTGTCTGTTTATCTGTAAAATGAGGATCATAAGATTTTTCCAAGTATTAAATGCGATATTATTGAAAAGTGCTTGAAACAGTTCCTAAAATGAAATAAAGGCTATGTATTTCTATTAGAGAATCTAAATTTGATCTGATTTGCTGAACCTAGAATGAGCTCTGACATACCAGTGGAGAAGTAGCAATGGTAAAAATGAACCAAATTAAGGTAGAAAATAATTGTTAAAGCTTGGCTCTGCCACTACTTTGCTAACTGTGGACATTTCACTAGATTTCCCCAAGCCTTAGTTTTCCTCACCTATAAAAGAAAGGATGTTGATAAAATGGGTAATTTCAGACATTTCTCCCAGATGTAATAAAGTAAGAATCTATAATCCTATTATGAATGAAAAGGGAGGGGAGGGACATGGGGACCAGAATTGTTTGCAGAGCTTTGAATAAGGTTTTTCAACCCCACTCCCCAGATGGCTAGCCACCCCCCACCCTGCCAATTTAATAATTTAAGAAGAGACATAACTGACTGCAGTTTAACAAGTACCTCACGTGATTCTCATATATGTGATCCTTATTCTTTGAGAAACACTGTCCTAGCTAATAGAGAAAAAAATCCAGCCTAGAGTTAGTTTTTGCAAATGATCCTTATATAGGTGATCCAGATGTGAATAACTGAAAGATAACATCCAAGGTAATGACAGCTCCTCTTTACTTAGTGCATACTATATGCCACTGCAATAGATATTAGATATTTTTATGTATGTGTATAAAATATCTAGTTTTCACAAAATCCCTGTAGATTTTTTTGAGCTAGATTCCAAGTTATCTGAACCTATTAATTCCCTTTTCATTTAAGCCATGTTGAGTTGGGGTTTTGGTTCCTTGCAGTCAAAAATACCCTCAGTAATTCATATGTTTTATATCAGGCACTGTGGATTTAAAGTGAGTTTCCCCAAAAAGCTCAATGACTCATGGTAGGGGGAAAAGGTGTCAGACTAGCAAAGTTGTGATAAATTTCAAAACAGATTTATTTAAGATGTTATGGAAACACTGGGGAGGAATAGAAATCTTTAGGAGATGAGGGCCTGAACTAATTCCTGAAAAATGAGTAAACAAAATGGGTGAGAAGGACGTTGCAGGCAGAGGGACTGGCTTGTGCAAAGGCACAGATATAGGGGAGAACATGGAATATGGGGCTTGCAGGAAGCTGGTCTTATCTACCAGGCTAAATAGGGTAGATTATCAGCAGGTCCATTTAGGCAACAAAGAATGATTTTGTCTCCTCTGGGCACCATGTGGAAGAAGTATCTGGGATGATATTATCTTGAATCTGACAGACCTGGGTTTAAATCTCAACTTTGCCCTTTATTAGCTGAGTGATCCTGAGTAAGTTACTTAACCTCTCCAAGCCTCCATTTCCTTGTCTGAAAAGTAAGGTTAATGATGTCTAATTTGCAAGTAAATTTAAAAGATAAGGCGTAAAAAGTGCTTGGCACTCTAGTCTTGTTGTTACTTTGGTTATCATTACTATCTCTGTGCTAAGAATACAAAGAGAAAAAGACATTTTCCCCTGCTCTTGAGAAGTTTACCATTTAATTGACAAGAATAATATGCAAGCAGATAGTTCTCTGAGAACAGGAATGCACAGGATAGTACAAGAGGTGCATTTGATAATAAATTATTAATTGTTGGAAAATAATATAAACAGGTGATCAAGGTTTCATTTAAGATCATGGTTTCTGTAGCTGTGTGGAGAATTGATTGTAAGTAGAGGTAGCTGATTGGTTAAGAGACTGTTATAGTGGGAGGTGAGGCAAGAGCGTGAGCTAGGGATTAGCAGCTGAATAAAGAAAACTAGATAGTTTTGTGAAACATTTAGTAGAATTGACTGCATTTGGGTTTCATGCCTCAGCTACAAGTCTAGGATGATGCTCATGTTTCAGATTTAGGAATGTTTAATATTGATGTCATTTCCCAGAATCTGGAATGTAAGAGGTAGAACTAGAATCATCATCATTTTCCCGTTCTCATTTTCCTCACCTGATTCACCCAATGCATGGCCAACCATTAATTATTCCTTCCCCTGCGGTCTGTCGTGCAGATTTCAGCATGCTGCATTATAGCCTGCCGCTTTTGCCTAAACTTTTCTCTATTCAGGGCTTCTCAAAGTTCAGTCCTTAAACTAGCAACATCAGGATTATACGAGAACTTGTTGGAAATGCAGATCCTAGGGGCCCATTGCATACTGACTGAATCAGAAACTTTGAGACTGGGCCCAAGCAGGCTGTGATCGAACAGCCTACCAGGTGATTACAATGCATGCTAAATTTTGTGATATCACGTGTCTGCTGTAACCGTCAGGGCACTCAGTGATTAGTAGCGTTCTGACTTGCGCGAGAGGAAGCAACGCCAGCAACATTCTGCCAGTTCCCAGGGAGAAGCAGCGTGACTTTCCATGGACAGCAGTGGGGCCCCGAGGATGGAGCAACCCAACAGCCCTCAACACAAATGCAGGTAAGATCCGACTGGGAGAATTACAGTGAGTTGGGGCAGCTCTGTAACTGATTTGACCCAACCTGGGTTTTCTTCCCAAAGCAGGTTGGAACTCTCAGAGTAGCCATGATACACACTACAAACTACCTTAAGATTAGCCCAGTATCAATACCCCAACTCCACTAGGGGAAAAACTGGGGCCAAGTGGAATATGTAAGAGGTAGTCAAAAGGAAAAGTGTCCCTTAAACATGTCCCTCCTGCACACTGGGACATTCCACTAATTTTATAGACAAGAGTACTCAAACTCCAAGAGACAAATATAATAGCCCATCATGCCAGGTCAGTGGGTAGAATTTCAAGGGTCAACAAGCCATGGTCTTAACGGCTCCAGTTACAACTAGGCCACCACACAGATGCTCAATTGTCTCCTGGACTCTGTGGCACAACTCCCTGCTTCTTGGGGAAAAGGAGCGGGGGCTGGGAGTTCCTTGACTTTCTCAGGGAAAAGGAGTTAATCCTATCATGACCTCTAGGTCTCAGCTCCCAGCTGCCCTTTAACTCTCTAAGTGGCATCCCTGGGTAGGCTGCATGGTTTGAGAATTGCTATGAAATCCCTTCCTATCCATTTTCAGAATAAAATCTTATGTACAGAGGTATTTCCTTTCTAATTAAATCATTCATTTCCTCATCCCGTGAGCTCTTTTGTTGAAATATTGTTGAAAATACTTAAATTGTCCCATCCGTGTTAATACAAAAACTAGAGCTGTAAGAGCTCCTTTCTCTAATGACAAGAGGCTGTGTTGGGCTCTCCAGCTAAATACGTGCAGCTGCCCACCATCCGGGCTGCTTAGTTTCTTACAGTTCATCTCCTCCCTGACCCTCTTAGCTAATTACACTCGCAGCCCTGCTCACAGTTGGACATCTATGGACAGGATCTAGACATGTAGGACTACCGAGAGGTCAAATGGGAGACTTTTCATCTGTTTGTTTTTCTCCAGTCTTAACAGGAATTGTTAAGTGCAAGTAGCCAGACAGCTAATTCTGACCCAGTCCTTTGGGACATCACATTTTCCTCTACTCCCCTGTCTTCCATTCAGTACTGTTGCAATCAAGACCTCTGGACTCTCAGCTCTAACTGAGTGACCTTGGGCAAGGGTTTATTTATGCAGTCTTCATTTCCTCATCTGTGAGATGGGGGTAGTTGTGAACATTAAATAAAAGAATGCATGCAAAGTTAGTGTTGAACCTAGTACATGGTGCCGAACAAACGTTAGCACTGAGATGATGATGATGTGGTTAATTCTGGTGCTTCCCCCAAATACCCAGTGACTGTTGGGTGTAAGAATATGAAAGTCCCAGGAACCATTGGGACCACAAGGATGCTCTGGAACCAAAGAAACAGAAGGTGTCACAAAAATGAGGGAAAGGATCCTCCTCGCTTTAAAACAAAATGGCTTTGGCATAGTTTTATATGGATAATTCTTGACTTTGTGGTCATTAGCAGTGCCAGTACTCATACCAAAGGTGCCAATACCAGTGCAAGTGCCACCTTAACCTGATGGAGGAAGCTGTAACTTCATGAGTAGGCCAGCAGTTTCAGGGCTGTAGTGGGGGCGACAGTAGGTAGGGGTAAATCACTGGCAGCCATGAGTAGAAGTGTGGACGGTTGACAGAAGTTCAAAGGACTTTATTTGTGAACTCCGTAGGTTCTCCCAGAATAACTAGAGGATCTCTGAAGTGAGCTAAAAGTCCATTAATAGTAAATAAAAAATAGTACCAGAAAAATCTAACATACTGCTGAATCAGGGTGAGTTTTATCCATGACTTTCAAGGTCCAAGGATGGCAGCTATAGAGATTCCTACCTCCCTCACCCAGTTGCACCACAGATGAGAAAGCAGGAGGAAGGACCAGGAGTTCTAGGTGGTCTGGCCAAAGGAGAACTGCAGGATCCTGGCCCAGATCCTTCCTGTCCAAAGTGACGTAGCTCACTAAGAACTGGTCACCAACAGCCAAGTGTATGAAGTCTGCCCCTCAGCAGCCTGTCTTCACATCTGACTCTTTCATCTCTCTCCCTACCTTTTACCTCCCCACCTCCAATGCAGAATGCTCCTGTGTGAATTATCAAGCCTACTAGTATATGATATTAGAGTTTGCAGTAAATTATTTATGTTGATAATTTCTTTATTTTTCTAAATCAATTCAATCTAGCTCAGCCCTGCACAACTCATGAGAAATCTAGTTGCACTCATTTTTTATGGGTCCCCTTCTCTTCCCATGGTTGTATATAAGAGCCTTGGCACTTCCTTGTAAAGGAAGTCTCCAAGCTTATGGATTCTATTCTGCCATTTCTGATTGACCAGATTTGCTTGAAGCTTGTGGCTCGCTTAAAGGTATTTTCCTATAGCAAATCTGGCCTCCAGGACCTTTGACCAGGCTCCCAAAGCCATGGCACTCATGCCATAGTTCTTATTACCAGTCCCCCAATACTCATATGGTCACCGTATCTAAATTCGTATCACCTGCAGTGTCCCATGTGCTGCCTCTCTTTTCTCCAAGTGCCAAGTGATTTCACTCACCCCTCAAAGAATGGTTCCATTCTCCTGGTCAACACTCAAGAACACCTGATCTAGAAAAATTTAGCTCTAAGATTTTATAATAATAATAGCATCAACAATAGCTGAAATTTAGTGGACTCTTCTTATATTTCCAGTACTATGCTAAAAACTAGAATTATAACAGGGAATATGGCATTAAAGAACTTTTCTAATTAAAAGAACAGAGAAATATGTGAAGAACTAGAGTATATGGTGCTAAGTTCTGACATAGTAAAATTCATATAGCAAAATAATAAGAGCATTTACTTTTTTTAACTTTTTATTTTATATTGGAGTATAGCCAATTAACAATGTTGTGGTAGTTTCAGGTGCACAGCAAAGGAACAGCCATATGTATACATGTATCCGTTCTCCCCCAAACTCCCCTCCCATCCAGGCTGCCACATAACATTGAGCAGAGTTCCCTGAGAACATCCATTTATTGAGAATTTATCTCCCATGCATTGTGCCAAGCATACACATTTACACAATATACACCCTCTTTCATTTATTCCTTATAATGAACTGTTTTAGGTACATTTTGAGGTATATGGGGGACAGAGGTTAAGTAACTTGTACAAAGCCCTTAGATAATAAATGACAGGGCTGAGATTTGAATCCAGATCTACTGACAAAGACTGCTTCATCTTATACTCCTTCCCACCCCACCGTGGGCACATAATGAGGGATGTTTTATTCAGCCTTGGGGCCTAGGGAGGTCTTCCTAGTGGAAAGGATGGCAATTATAGTTAAGAGGAGACCCAAAGAGTGTCCAAGAGTTGGCCAGGCAAAATGGCAAGCGTGGGTTTATGTATCTAATGTTGGCAGTGGAGAAAGGAGGTAAAAAGTTCCCAGTAGAGAGACCAGCAAGTGCAAAAGCCCAGAAACAACAAAGTACATTGTTCTTTACTAGTTCTGTCTGCTGGTACTCTGGAGATGTAAAAGATAAGCAAGTTAAAAAGTAAAGGAGTTTGAACATTGCCTTGAGGGTGATGGGAACCAGTGACAGATATTTAAGATGGGATTAACAAAATAAAATTTAGGAGGATTATGTTGTCTACATTATGTGATTGGGACTGCAGCTGGGTACATCTGGAACTGGGGAGGTCTTTCTTAATCTTCCCCTCAAGCATGCATGTATCTTGTATATATTTTAGTGTATAACTATGGTAGTACACCATATTTTTGTGTTCTATATTTTTTACTGAATCAATTTATTCAACAAATATTTGTACAGTGCTCTCAGGCAAGGACATTACAAGAAATGAGAACTATGGACCAATATCCGTCATGAATATAGATGCAAAAATATTTAGCTATATATAAGCAAATCAAATTTAGCAATATGTAAAAGAGTAATACATCATGACCAAAAGAGTTTTATTTCAGGTACTTAAGGTTGGATTTGCATTAAAAATAAATAAATCAGTGAGAGTGACATCATCAAGATAGGTCATTCCTGACTTCGCTTCCCCTCAGGAGAAAAACAACTAACACTTATCCAAGAACAAGACACCACTGAGAGAATCCTGGAACACAGGGATGAAGCTGAAACAACCCCCTGCACCACAGAGACCAAGGCAGACTACGTTAGAAGGTAAGAGAAGTGGCTTCATGTTGATTGCATTTCTCCTCCCCCAGGACAATGCAGCACCATGTGGGGAAGGTCTCTCTCCTGAGCCTCTGGCTCCCCCAGTGGGGAAAGAAACCAAGCGGGGACAACCAGCCTCCCCCAGCTTTGTGGATCTCTTTGTAGGAACTTCTACTTTGACTTCACACCATGGGGATTACAGGGGAATCCACAGGGCCCAGCCACTGGGAATCAACTGTGACAGAGAAAGGCAGAGAGATTTGCAACAACCAGCACATGGGTCTTGGCAAGTGCACAAGTAGTAATCCCAACCCAACAGATTTGTTCATCTGCAGAACCAAGTCAGGGGTACACTCTGAACAGAAAACTTGGTAGGTGTACACATCTGCCTGATTAGGATCCTCAGATGAGGAGTTTTGCTGACCCTAGAGCCCAGTTTGCCCACACCCAGGTGAGGTGCTGAGTCATTGCCCTACCTACTGTGGAGAGTGCCTTCAAGCCTGATCTGACCAGAAGGGCTTGTGACAACTCCTGGAAGGTGTGTGGACGAGGTGTCTTCAAGCAGAGAGGTAGGTGGGCAAAGCATTTTGTCCTCAGAGCAAAGCTGGTACTGGGCATGAAGCCTTCTCATGCTAGGCACAGGCAGGGGATTAATTTATAGCCAAGGCTGAGGGTACCTCCTGGCCCCTCCCAACAAGAGAGCCTGTTTGGGAGATTGAGAGTAGTTTCAGGGTAGTGGGGGGACAGATGAAATAGGTGAGGAGGATAAAGAGGTTAAAACTTCCAGCTGTAAAATGAATATCATGGGGATATAATATATGTATAGGGAATGTAGTCAATACTATTGTAACAACTTTGTATGTAACAGATGGTGACTTGTCTTATTGCAATGATTATTTCATATTGTAGTTATCATTTTATAATGTATAAAATACCAAATCACTATGTTGTCTACCTGAAACTAATATAACATTGTATGTTAATTATAATTCAATTTAAAAAAGAGTAAGCCAGTAGCCTAGAGTGGCACCTCCTCCTCTCTCCGAGGAATAAAAACTAAGATAGCTCCACCTGCTGTGGAGTCTTCCAGCCCCATCTGACCTGAAGGGTGGCAATTCCTAGGAGCTATACAACTCAGTGACACTCAAGCAGAGAGAAGGGCAGACAGAGCCAATAGTTTTCAGAGCAAATCCAGTGGCCCTATTCAGCCAAGGCACCTGGTGTGTGGGTCAGCTTGAGTTGAGGCAACAAACAAAGAGCTCTACTAGTTTTAGAGCTGCTTTTCCTACTGTGCCTGGACAGGGAATTGAATCATAGCCCTGCTCATCACTGAATGTAGCCTTCAGCCTGTCTGATCAGAGAACCTAACTAGAGCACATGGGAAGCTGTATAGCCCAATGAACAGCTCTTTGTACAGTGGCACTTGAACAGAGAGCATAGCCCAGGGCTTCTCCATCTATAGAGCAAACCAGTGACCTCACCTGACCAGGTAATTCAATGCACACACAGGCCTGATTTGGGCCCCCAAATAATAAGCTGTATAGTCTGTGAACCCTGGTGTGCTGGCCTGCCAGAGCATGGGAGCTAATTCATAGCCTCATCTACTACTGAATATATTACCCAGTCTCAGCCATCTAATAAGCCTGACAAGAGAATTCAGGCAACTGTGGAGACCATCCTACAGCCTTACTTGGGTAGGGAACCAACCTAGCAGTCCTATCCAGTTGTTCTCAGCCAGTGGCACACCCCCCAATCTCCATCCTCTGAGCTCAAGCAGTTGCCTTGCCCCAAAATAGACCATTATAACAGACCACACCTGCCCAAAGACATTATCGACAGACACAACCAGAAACTCAAACTGATCTGACTGATGAAGAACTGTATCTGTCAAAACAAACATGTAAATTCTGGAAGAGGAACCCCATTACTCAAATGGGTGGATACCAACATAAGGAATCAAGAATCATGAAAAATCAGGTAAATATGACACCACCAAAGGAAACTAATTAAAATCAAATAAGTGACCCTAAAGAAACAGAGATCTATGAGCTGTCAGACAATGAATTCAGAATAACCTGCTTAAGTATGCTTAGTGAACTATAAGAAAACACAGACAACTAAACAAAATTAGTGAAACAATCCATGAACAAAATGAAAAGTTTGACAAGGAAATAGCAACCATCAAAACAAACAAACAAATCCTAGAGTTGAAAAACACAATAACTGAAGAATTTAATAGAGTTTCAAAAATAGACTCAGCCATGTAGAAAAAAGAATCAGTGACCTTGAGGATAGAATATTGAAAATTATCCAGTAAGAGGAGCAAAAGAAAAAAAGAAGGAAAAAAAAATGAAGAAAGCCTATAGGAATTATGGGACACAATGAAAAGAAACTATTTGTATTATGGCAATTCCAGAAGGAGAAGAGAAACACAAAGGGACAGAAAGTATATTTAAAGAAATAATAGCTGAAAACTTACCAAACCTGGGGAGAGAAATGGACATTCAGATCCATGAGGCCCAAAGAACCCCAAATAGGTTGAATCTGAATATGGCTACACTAAGACACATAATTAAATTGTCAAAAGTCAAAGATAAAGGATTTTTTTTTTGTGGTACACGGGCCTCTCACTTTTGTGGCCTCTCACTGTTGTGGCCTCTCCTGTTGCGGAGCACAGACTCCGCACGTGCAGGCTCAGCGGCCATGGCTCACAGGCCCAGTCGCTCCATGGCATGTGGGATCTTCCCAGACCGGGGCATGAACCCATGTCCCCTGCATTGGCAGGCGGACTCTCAACCACTGTGCCACCAGGGAAGCCCAAAGATAAAGAATTTTGAGAGCAGCAAGATAGAGAAGTTACATACAAGGGAACCCTCCTAAGATGTTCAGCAAATCTCTCAACAAAAACTTTTTAGGCCAGGAGAGAATAGAATGACATATTTAAAATATTGAAAGAAAATAACTTAACCAAGAATTCCATACCTGGTGAAGCTGTTCTTCAAAAATGAAGGAGGGATATAGATTTCCCAAACAAACAAAAGCTGAGGGAGTTCATTACCACTAGACCTGTCTAACAAGAAATGCTAAAGGGAGTTCTCTGAGTGGAAGTAAAAACACTAGTTAACGTGATACTCAGTGGTGTAAGTTTGAAAGCTTTTCCTTTAAGATCAGGAGCAAGACAAATGTACCCACTCTCACCACTGCTATTCAACATAGTACTGGAAGTCCTAGCTAGGGCAATTAGGCAAGAAAAAGGTGTCTGAATTGGAAAGGAAGAGTAAAGTTGGCTCTATTTGCAGATGACATTTTAGAAAATCCTAAAAACTCAACCAAAAAACTGTTAGATCTAATCAATGAATTCAGTAAAGCTGCAGGATATAAAATTAACACACAAAAATCAGTAGTGCTTTCATACACTAACAATAAAACTTCTGAAACAAATAAGTTATCTCATTTATAATAGCATCAAAACAATAAACTAGTTAGGAATAAATTTGAGCAGGTAAAAGATATCTACTCTGAAAACTATAAGATATTGATAAAAGAAATCAAAGAAGACATAAACAAATGGAAAGGTCTCCTATGTTCATGGATTGGAAGAATTAATATTGTGAAAATGTGAATACTACCAAAAGCAATCTATAGATTCAATGTAATCCCTATCAGGATTTCAATGGCCTTTTTTACAGAAGTAGAAAAAAACACTCCTAAAATTTACATGGAACCACAAAAGATCTTGAATAGCCAAAGAAATCCTGAGAAAGAAGAGCAAAGCAGAAGATATCACACTTTCTGATTTTAAGCTATACTATAAAGCTATAATCATCAAAACAGTGTGGTATTGCATTAAAATAGGCACATAGACCAATGGAACAAAATTGAGAGCTCAAATAAACCCAAGCATATACTGTCAACTAATATTTGACAAGAGAGCCAAGAACAGTCATTGGAAAAAAAGACAATCTCTTTAAAAAATGGTGCTGGGGTAATTGGATATTCACATGTAAAAGAATGAAACTGGACCCCTATTGTATACCACTCACAAAAATTACCTTTAAATGTATTAAAGACTTAAATGTAAGACCTGAAACATGAAACTTCTAGAAGAAAACATAGTAACAAAACTCCTTGACATAGGTTTTGGGAATGATTTTTTGGATATGACACCTAAAGCACAAGCAACAAAATAAAAAATAAACAAGTTGGGACTCCATCAAATTAAGAGCTTTTCCACAGCAAAAGAAACAATCAACAAAGTGAAAAAATGGAAAAAAATATTTGCAAACCATATATCTGATAAGGGGTTACTATATAAAATATATAAAGAACTCATACAACTCAATAGCAAAAAAACCCCAAATAACCCAATTAAAGGATGGGCAAAAGACTTGAATAGACATCTCTAAGGAAGATATACAAAAGGCCAATGGATACATGAAAAGATACTCAACATCTCTAGTCATTAGGGAAACGCAAATTAAAATCACAATGAGATATCATCTCATGCCTGTTAGAATGGCCATCATCAAAGAGACAAGAGGTAACAAATGCTGGCATGGATGTGGAGAAAAGAGAACTCTGTGCACTGTTGGTGGAATCGTAAATTGGTACAGCCACTATGGAAAACAGTATGAAATACACTCAAAAAATTAAAGATAGAACTACCATATGATCTAACAATTCCACCTCTGGGAATACATCCAAAGGTAATGAAAACACTAACTTGAAAAGATACCCATACCCCCATGTTCATAACAACATTATTTATAGTAGCCAAGACTGGAAACAACCTAAGTATCCATTGATAGATGAATGAATAAAGAAATTGTGGTATATATACACAATGGAATATCATGAGGCCATAAAAAGATGAGGAAATCCTACCATTTGTGACAGCAAGAATGGACCCTGAAGGCATTATGCTAAGTGAAGTAAGTCAAAGACAAATACTGTAAGATCTCATTTATATGTGGAACCCCAAAATAAAACAAAACTGAGCTCATAGAAAAAAGAGATCTGACTTGTTACCAGAGGGGGTGAGGAGGGGGAATTGGATGACAGGTACAAGCTTCCAGTTATAAGATATTTAAATAAATACTAGGGATGTAATGTACAACATGATGACTATAGCTAACACTGCTGTATGGTATCTAGGAAAGTTGTTAAGAGAGTAGATCCTAAGAATTCCTAAGACTTCTCATCACAAGGAGAATTTTTTCCTTCATTCTTTTTTTCTTTCTTTTCTTTTTATTGTATCTACAAAAAGATGGATGTTAGCTGAACCTATTGTGGTAACCATTTCACAATACATGTAAATTAAACCATCGTGCTGTATACCTTAAACTTATATACAGTGATGTATGGCCATTATTTCTCAACTGGAAAAAAAGCAAAATACATGTATACAAATGAATGAACTATTAAAAAATCCCTCCAAAAACGAATGAAAGTAACTTACCACCTTTTCAGAGAAAATGGAGGAAATCATATGATCATCTTAATAAATGCAGTAAAAGCATTTGACAGAATTTCATACCTAATCAGAAAAAATAAATTAGCAAACTGGAAATAAAAAGAAATTTCGTCAACCTTCTAAAGACATCTACAAAAATCCTGTTGCTAGCTAATATTGTACTTAAAGGAAAATACTAAACGCTTTTTATGTAAGATTAGAAACAGGGCAATAATGTTCACTCTCACCACTTACATTCAGCATTGTAGTGGACCTCTTAGTTAGCCCAACAAGGGAAGAAAAAGAAATAGAAGGCATAAATATTAGCAATAAATACAGTTGACCCTTGAGGAAGTCAGGGGTTGCTCTGCATATAATTTATAAGTCAGCCCTCCGTATCCACGGTTTCTCTGCATCTGCAGATTCAACCAACCACAGATTGTTTAGTACTGTAGTAATAACCTTTGAAGAATATCCCTGTATAATTGGACCCATGCAGTTCAACGCACATTGTTTGAGGGTCAACAGTAATTAAAGTGTGCAAGGCCAATTGCAGCTGCTGGTTCAAATGCTTCTGATGGCACAGAACACCAAGCTTTCTCTCTAGCTGGATAAATAGGAAATACCCAAAGCAATTTCCTTTCACTCATTAGGGATAGCAGTAACCTTTTCTACTGTGCCTAGAATTAGGTCACCTCTACAACTCTCATCCATAATTGAGTCCTGCAGGATATCCCACTGATCCTCTACATTTATCACACCACTTTGATAGGATCTGTAGGACAGGAAGTAGATAGTATCGATGTTTTTGTAGGACAAAAGGAAGGAAGTAAATCCCCCCCCAAAATACAGGGATTTTCTACCTTGGTTAAGCTTCTGGGGATCCATGGTCTGAGGTCTGCATGGATTTTCTCTCCAAATTGAAATACAAGTTGCTATACCCAACATCCTATATGTTGAAAACTAGTGATATCATTTGTTAGATCTCTTTGGACTTTAAAGACAATACATGACACGTTTTGGTTTAGTATTCTGACCAATGTATTAAGTGACCCAAAAGGCTGCTATTTTGAGTACAGTCTGAAGCCAGAGCAGGCTCTCCAGCTTGTCCAGTTATAGAACTTGGATGAAACATGGGAAATGATATCCTCCTAATAGGCAGAATCTTACTAATATGTTTCTTTGTATAGTAGCTTAGGACTGTAAAAATGACCATGCAAGCTGTAACTTTGAAAAGCAAAGTTAATAATCAATAGGAAAAAGTTCTGTGACCTTTAAAAATTTTGGTCAAACATTAAAAACTCTTACTGTCAATTATAAATGCATGGGTAAATAAAAATAGTAACTAATATTTATGTAATATACTGTAATTTAAAATATTAGAAACATTGAGAATTAAAGTGGGTTTTTTTGTTTGTTTAAAAAAATGTTTATCAAGAGTAGTTTGAACAGTGATTGCTGCCTCCTTTTTGTATAACTTGTGATATGGAAAGATTATGTTTCTACACCTTGGTGAATTTCCATACTCCTTTTTATCATTCTAACATTTGATTCTTTGCACTTACACTGTCATGAAATATCTCTGAGAGTTACCTCTGTGATGTGTTTTTTTTGTCAGCATCACTTCCTCTGAAATTATCTTACCTCTTGTCATAACCACTTTCCTCACTTATGCCCATAAGTTTGCTTCCACTAAGTTCCTCTGACTTCATATCTAGAGTCTCTCAAATGGCAAAAATGTCGACATTCCAAAGGTCGGTCGTTTCTTCCATAACTCCATTTACATTTTACTTGAATTTCACTTCCAGAGTTATCAGTTTTTGTTTCTTTGCTGCACATCCATTTTTGTAGGCCAGTTTCCTTTTACAATTATCTGTTTTTATAAGTCACATGGGTTTATCACTGGGAGACAAAGAGGCAACAGATGACACACTTTGCTGTGTGTAAACAGAATAACAGATGAGCAATGACCACTGACAGACTTTGAAAGAAGTGACATGATTTGGTGCTTACAGATTGATTTGTGGACTGAAGAGCTGGTAGTGAAGTTTGTACTTTATGCAGTCTCTCAGGGTCAGTGGACCATAGGAACTGAAATTTGAACTGTGCTGTTGGGGGATTGTTGTTATTTAACTAAACCGAGATAACTGAAATTTGTGCATGTAAGTTACAATATGCATGGTTATAGCAAAGTGAGGACCCCTGATACTTTTGTTGCTACTTTGCCTTGAAGGACAAAGTCCTTCAAGGACATGGTCGAAGGTAGGAGTTTATACTGATCTTTAGGCATGGTTTGGCCATTTGGTCAGAAGGAAGAATTTTTGCAGATTAGTGACAAGGAGGTTTGGGAAAGGATCACGTGGGTGGTTCTCTCAGAATGGGCACAGAATGTGAGAATAATTACATCATAAGTGAATGTTCACTAAAGGTCCCCTTTGTGGAAGAGGCTTTCAGTAATAATATGAACAAGATGATACACCCTGTGTTTATCAAGTCAACCCCATTCCCAGTCCCCCTAATGTTTGATTAGTGGATTCATGAATGTGCCATGATGGCAGGAATGTATTTTATGCAAGATCAACAGTATAGGTTGCTCTCACCAAGCCAAGTCAGATTACCCCCATTTCTAGGTATGCCATATTCTAAAGACACCAAAATTGAGTCCTTGGAGAACCAGCCAGTTATTTGGTGAAATGATATTGCAGCCCTGCCATCATTGTCTTAGACTGTTTGAGCTGCTCTAAAAACAATTACCACAGACTAGGTAGCTTATAAACAACAGAAATTTATTTCTCGCAGTTCTAGAAGCTGCAAGTCTGAGATTAGGGTACTATCATGTTCAAGTGAGGGATCTCTTCTGGGTCACAGACTTCTTGCTGTGTCCTCACACAAATAGTGGAAGGGGTTAGGGAGCCCTGTGAGATCTCTTTTATAAGGAACCTAACCACCTCCCCAAATCCCCACCTCCTGATATCATCACCTTGAAGATCAGGATTTCAACATATGAATTTTGAGGCGATACAACCATTAAGAACACAACAATTGTGGAAGAGACAGTGATTTGTCTTTAGGAAATAGATAGTTTTGAATTTAGATTTGCCTCCCCTACCCAGCATACTTAGGCTAAAAATACATTTAAAATTCTTCTCTATTAGAGTTTTCTACACAAATATCTTGACTAAGAAACTCATTTTTGGGCTTCCCTGGTGGCGCAGTGGTTGAGAGTCCACCTGCCGATGCAGGGGACGCGGGTTCGTGCCCCAGTCCGGGAGGATCCCACATGCCGCGGAGCGGCTGGGCCCGTGAGCCATGGCCGCTGAGCCTGCGCGTCCGGAGCCTGTGCTCTGCAGCGGGAGAGGCCACAGCAGTGAGAGGCCTACTTAATAAAAATTTAAAAAAAGAAAAAAAAAAAAAGAAACTCATTTTTCAGCAAAAAAAAAAAAAAAAAAAAAAAGGAAAAGGAAAAGATGAGCCTGTGGGCTATCATCATGGAGCTCACTAGTCTTACCACGTACCTCATTACGCACATGAAATAAAAGCTATCAAAGATTCAATTACAGCACCAGTTGGCAGTCAACACCTTGCAAGGTTGGGATGTGACATATACTCTGAGCCAGTGACTGAGATGAGGTGCTGTTTCCCCCAGAGTTAGAATACTTGGGTCTGGAATCGGGTAAATGTAGGCCTGACACCTCCCGTTATTATACCTTATTACTCACTTACAAAAAGTTTTCTCCCAGTCCCCCAAACTCTGCATTTTGCTGGTTGGAGAATTTAGCACCCAAGAGAGAAACACTTCCACAATGGGGCATAGCAACTGCTGCATTGAACTGGGAAATATGACTGACCATTGCCATTTGGAGATTCTCGTGCTATTCGATGAACAGGAAGGAAAAGGTTACCCCTCTTCTGCCTGGGTAATTGATTCAGGTCCAGGGTCTGAAATCATCTGTCCCTTTATGGAAAAAGTTAACTTTTCTGGTTTTGTGGGCCATATGTTCTCTGTCACAATTATTCAGCTGTGTGTGAAAGCAGTCATAGTCAGTACTTAAATGAATGGCCATGGCCATTCCTTACCAAATAGGAACAAGACACGAAAGCAAAAGATGAAAGGTTCCCTTCCTTCTCCTAAGTCATCCCCATTTGAAACACAGAAGTGTAAGATCAGTTATCCTTTCAAATGCTCCATGTTCCTGACTTGGCCAGTAAAATGAGAATTCCTACCCTCTGAGAAGTATTGGGAAGAAATGTTCTCCATTTCTTTATCTATCTTACATTCATATCTTTCTCAAGACTGAGGAACAACTGAGCACTGTACATGTATATTTCAGCCTCTTCTAGGCTTTGTCTCTTTGGGGAAGTTTTGTATCCATATATTTCTCCACATATACTCTTTACTTCTCTGATCTCTCTACAGTAAGTTTAGTGGGGAGGTCAGACCTTGCAAGAGAAGATAGGTGTGAAGGATGGGGAAGTCTCAGTTTTGCAGCTGCTTTCACCTGTAGCTGGTGGGTAAACTTAGCTTCTTCCTTAATAACATCAGTCCTTGTGTAAGTCTCACTGTTTTGTTCACTGATTTCCCTCTCCTAAACTTCTTCTGTGTTCCAGGATAACCAAGAACAAATTTAAGAATTTTTCTCAAGTGACAATTTTCTATAATACCTAAAGTCTTGCTATTCTGAACCATGAGTGTTTATATGAGTCCTAAATCTCAAGATCATGAGCATCCCTTAGATTGAGAATTGGAGAATATAAATTCCCCATGTAATAAGAAGGTCAGGGATTCTAGAGGGCCAGGAAGCCAGTAACAATTTTTTAAATTGTTCTAGCTATTGAGCTAGGTATTTTAGGTGTATTACTTCATTTAATCCTTTAACAACCATTTAAAACTTATAACAACCTGAATATTATACCCTTCTTTAGATGAAAAATGGGTAACCAGAGATGTTAATTAATTTAATATTACTTAAACAAAATAGTAAGCAAAAAATCCAGAATTTAAACATAGATTTCATTGACTCCCAAATTCGTGCTTTTAATCACTGTGCCATGTTAGTGATTAGTAGAGGGGGAACTAAAATAATTAGCTATGACTGTTTGTTGGCCACCTCTCCCAAGACAGGAGATAATTCTGAGTAGCAGAAACTACCCAAGGAAGACAGGTAGTTCATCTGTGGCCATTCTCAACTGAAGTGAGCATTCCATTAATCAAACATCTTCCCACTTATAGAAATCTGAACTTGGGCATATGCTAATTCATGACTCCTCACTGGAGTTACAGTTCCTGGCTTTTCCCAGTACAGTGATCCATACATGATGGACACAACCCATGGATGACTGACAGAATAAAAGAACAAGTAGGATTCTGATATGAAGAAATCCAATGAGGGAGAGCTTTCGTGGTCCAACTTGTGAGTGTCAAATTTTATACTGTCTCCATCTGCTTAACTAGGCAGTATTCTTAATGTCCCCCTTCTCTGCAATTCCCATAATGATAGATTTTTTTCTGGAAAAAAATTATAGAACCATCGTGATTCACTGAAAATCCACGATATATACAACTCAGTTGATGTTCTACAATCTTTTTAAACATATTTTACTGGCTCTTAAGTATCCTTCTCCACAACCACTATACAAAACATCCAGTTTCTGCAAATATTTCCACTCAGAACAAATAACTCCACCTACTTTTATTGAGAAGGAAGCCATATTTCCTCATTTATCTTCTCCAAAATATATGTCTCGATATCGTACCATCATAGGACTTTCTTTGTAGATACAGAATATTTACCTTAGAAAATAAAAACACAAGTAAGGTACACAATAGACAATTACAGTGATTTAAACTGTTTTGTTTTATATAGCTAAAATTTCACATAACTGCTCAGCCATCTGGCTTACACATGGAAGAGAGTAGACTTACTGAATTGGCTGAGAACACAAGGAGAACCATCTGGTCATGTAACAAACATAGCTTGAGTTCCTACTCTCTGCCAGGAACTGTAACTAAGATTGAAGACAATAGTTCAGTCATATGTGGCTCCACACAAGAAAGGCTTTTTCCAGTTTTAATTCTTGGACAATGGTATAGTCTATCTTAAAAACGTGTGAATACTCCATTTGTCAACCAGGTACCTACTGACCACATCAAATATTGTAAAAAGTGGGTGTTTTTTTCCCCACTGAAAAAGAGAGTTAAAAGTAACTCAATGCTTGTATGAGATGACAATTCTAGGTCTTTTTTTCCAGTATTCATTTTCTACCCCACACTGTTTTTATTTTCTCATTGCTTTAAAAATGGATCAAATCTCAGATTCACCTTTTTGGTTATGACTCATAAGTGGTTTCTTCTAGTCCTGATGACCCCTCTAAGTACTAGTCATGCTTAGCCCTGCCTACTGGACATTTCCTGTTGGATGTCTTGCTGTCTGTCCAAATTATTTAATCAAACTTATCCTTAACTCAAAACTAGGACTCTTTCTGAAATTTACATTTCTAGCAATAGCACCATTTTATTCTTTCAGTAATTTTGGCACAAAATCTGGTAGTCACCATTGATGTACTCTTAAGCCTTAGAAATGATTAATCATCAATCATGTTGGTTCCATATTTCTAATGTTCTCTTACCAACTTAAAAAATGTTCTACCCATCCTTCTTAGTTCATGACTCTATTCCTTAGGCTGTCTAAAGAGTAGGATACAGATTAGGAACCAAGATCGTGGAGTAGAAGGACGTGTTCTCACTCCCTCTTGCAAGAACACCAGAATCACAACTAGCTTCTGGACAGTCATTGACAGGAAGACACTGGAACTCACCAAAAAAGGATATCTCACATCCAAAAACAAAGGAGAAGCCACAATGAGATGGTAGGAGGGGCGCAATCACAGTAAAATCAAATCCCATAACTGCTGGGTGGGGACTCACACACTGGAGAACACTTATACCACAGAAGTCCACCCACTGGAGAGAAGGTTCTGAGCCCCACGTCAGGTTCCCAACCTGTGGGTCTGGCAACGGGAGGAGAAATTCCTAGAGAATCAGACTTTGAAGGCTAGTGGGATTTGACTGCAGGACTTCGACAGGACTGGGGGAAACAGAGACTCCACTCTTGGCGGGCACACGCAAAGTAGTGTGTGCATTGGGACCCAGGGGAAGGAGCAGTGACCCCAGGGGAGACTGAACCAGACCTACCTGTTAGTGTTGGAGGGTCTCCTGAAGAGGCGGGTAGTGGCTGTGGCTCACCGTGGGGACAAGGACACTGGCAGCAGCAGTTCTGGGAAGTACTCCTTGGCGTGAGCCCTCCAACAGTCTGCCATTAGCCCCACCAAAGAGCCCAGGTAGGCTCCAGTGTTGGGTTGCCTCAGGCCAAACAACCAACAGGGAGGGAGCCCAGCTCCACCCATCAGCAGTCAAGCGGGTTAAAGTTTTACTGAGCTTTGCCCACCAGAACAAGTCAGCTCTACTCACCACCAGTCCCTCCCATAAGGAAACTTGCACAAGCCTCTTAGATAGCCTCATCCACCAGACAGCAGACAGCAGAAGCAAGAAGAACTACAGTCCTGCAGCCTGTGGAACAAAAACCACATTCACAGAAAGATAGACAAGATGAAAAGGCAGAGGGCTATGTACCAGATGAAGGAACAAGATAAAACTGCAGAAAAACAACTAAGTGAAGTGGAGATAGGCACCTTCCAGAAAAATAATTCAGAATAATGATACTGAAGATGATCCAGGACCTCGGAAAAAGAATGGAGGCAAAGCTCGAGAAGATGCAAGAAATGTTTAACAAAGACCTAGAAGAATTAAAGAACAAACAAAAGAGATAACAATACAATAACTGAAATGAAAAATACACTGGAAGGAATCAATAGCAGAATAACTGAGGCAGAAGAATGGATAAGTGACCTGGAAGAGAGAATGGTGGAATTCACTGCCATGGAACAGAATAAAGAAAAAAGAATGAAAAGAAATGAAGACAGCCTAAGAGACCTCTGGGATAACGTTAAACGCAAAAACATTTGCATTATAGGGGTCCCAGAAGGAGAAGAGAGAGAGAAAGGACCCGAGAAAATATTTGAAGAGATTATAGTTGAAAACTTCCCTAGCATGGGAAAGGAAATAGCCACCCAAGTCCAGGAAGCACAGAGAATCCCAGGCAGGATAAACCCAAGGAGAAAAATGCCGAGACACATAGTAATCAAACTGACAAAAATTAAAGACAAAGAAAAATTATTGAAAGCAACAAGGGAAAAATGACAAATAACATACAAGGGAACTCCCATAAGGTTAACAGCTGATTTCTCAGCAGAAACTCTACAAGCCAGAAGGGAGTGGCATGATATACTTAAAGTGATGGAAGAACCTACAACCAAGATGACTCTACCCGGCAAAGATCTCATTCAGATTAGATGGAGAAATCAAAATCTTTACAGACAAGCAAAAGCTAAGAGAATTCAGCACCACCAAACCAGCTCTACAACAAATGCTAAAGGAATTTGTCTAAGTGGGAAACACAAGAGAAGAAAAGGACCTACAAAAACAAACACAAAACAATTAAGAAAATGGTCATAGGAACATACATATCAATAATTACCTTAAACATGAATGGATTAAATGCTCCAACCAAAAGACACAGGCTTGCTGAATGGATACAAAAACAAGACCCATCTATATGCTGTCTACAAGAGACCCACTTCAGACCTAGGGACACATACAGACTGAAAGTGAGGGGATGGAGAAAGATATCCCATGCAAATGGAAATCAAAAGAAAGCTGGAGTAACAATACTCATATCAGATAAAATAGACTTTAAAGAATGTTACAAGAGACAAGGAAGGACACTACATAATGATCAAGGGATCAATCCAAGAAGAAGATGTAACAATTATAAATATATATGCACCCAACATAGGAGCACCTCAATACATAAGGCAACTGCTAACAGCTATAAAAGAGGGAATCGACAGTAACACAATAATAGTGGGGGACTTTAACACCCCACTTACACCAATGGACAGATCATCCGAAATGAAAATGAATAAGGAAACAGAAGCTTTAGATGACACAGTAGACCAGATAGATTTAATTGATATTTATTGGACATTCCATCCAGAAAGAGCAGATTACACTTTCTTCTCAAGTGTGCACGGAACATTCTCCAGGATATATCACATTTTGGGTCATAAATCAAGCCTCAGTAAATTTAAGAAAATTGGAATCATATCAAGCATCTTTTCTGACCACAATGCTATGAGATTAGAAATGAATTACAGGGAAAAAACGTAAAAAACACAAACACATGGAGGCTAAACAATACGTTGCTAAATAACCAAGAGATCACTGAAGAAATCAAAGAGGAAATCAAAAAATACCTAGAGACAAATGACAATGAAAACACGATGATCCAAAACCTATGGGATACAACAAAAGCAGTTCTAAGAGGGAAGTTTATAGCTATACAAGCCTACCTCAAGAAACAAGAAAAATCTCAAATAAACAATCTAACCTTACACCTAAAGGAACTAGAGAAAGAAGAACAAACAAAACCCAAAGTTAGCAGAAGGAAAGAAATCATAAAGATCAGAGCAGAAATAAATAGAAACAAAGAAAACAATAGCAAAGACCAATAAAGCTAAAAGCTGGTTCTTTGAGAAGATAAACAAAATTGATAAGTCATTAGCCAGACTCATCAAGAAAAACAGAGGACTCAAATCAATAAAATTAGAAATGAAAAAGGAGAAGTTACAAAAGACACTGCAGAAATACAAAGCATCCTAAGGGACTACTACAAGCAACTGTATGCCAATAAAATGGTCAACCTGGAAGAAATGGACAAATTCTTAGAAAGGTATAACCTTCCAGGTTATATGAACCAGGAAGAAACAGAAAATATGAACAGACCAATCACAAGTAATGAAATTGAAACTGTGATTAAAAATCTTCCAACAAAAAAATTCCAGGACCAGATGGCTTCACAGGTGAATTCTATCAAACATTTAGAGAGCTAAAACCCATCTTTCTCAAACTGTTCCAAAAAATTGCAGAGGAAGGAACACTCCCAAACTCATTCTGTGAGGCCACCATCACCCTGATACCAAAACCAGACAAAGATACTACAAAAAAAAGAAAACTACAGACCAATATCACTCATGAATATAGATGCAAAAATCCACAGCAAAATACTAGCAAACAGAATCCAACAACACACAATGGATCATACACCATGATCAAGTGGGATTTATCCCAGGGATGCAAGGATTCTTCAATATATGCAAATCAATCAATGTGATACACCATATTAACAAACTGAAGAAGAAAAACCATATGATCATCTCAATAGATGCAGAAAAACTTTTGACAAAATTCAACACCCATTTATGATAAAAACCCTCCAGAAAGTGGGCATAGAGGGAACCTACCTCAACATAATAAAGGCCATATACAACAAACCCCACAGCAAACATCATTCTCAATGGTGAAAAACTGAAAACATTTCCTCTAAGATCAGGAACAAGACAAGGATGTCTTGTCTCACCACAGTTATTCAACATAGTTTTGGAAGGTGAATAATAGTTTTGCATTATTATGAACTTGCATAAAATCTTTAATCGTGGTTATTTTTAAGTCTTTTATCAGTTACAGACAGTTCTGGACGTACTCTGATGCTTTTGCAAAAATGTTCCTGTATAAGGGTTTCATCTTCAAGGAATTCATGGAAAAGAGTCTGACAAGCACAGGTTTCTGGTAACTGACTATACTGCTGAACTGAATGAATAAGCATTTTCAGAACTCTAATGGAAAACTGATGAATTAATAAAAGTGCTAACTAACAAAAGATCAAGATGAAAAAGAAATTACATGGGACTAAGTGAACTGATGAGGATGATTATAATTTTTGTGACTTTCTGTTTGAATAAAAACAAAACAAACAAAAGAAAAGAAATAGGACACACCTATCTAGAGTTTTCCTGAATTACAAATGACTTGAGTAGTTTAGTGGTGTACTTCCATTCTTCTATTGTATTAACTATTTATTGAATATTTGGTACTACTGAAATGGAGGGAAAAGAATTTCACTCTCAGTAGCTTAGAGAAATATGTTTGAAATTAATTTACATTGTGATGAAGA
This sequence comes from Delphinus delphis, assembly GCF_949987515.2. Lineage (NCBI taxonomy): Eukaryota > Metazoa > Chordata > Mammalia > Artiodactyla > Delphinidae > Delphinus > Delphinus delphis. The sequence continues at coordinate 51,150,535 of NC_082699.1, forward strand.
CTATAATTAATACGTAACAAAACTTTAAAATAAAAAGTGTGGGTGTGCTTATGTGGAGAAATGGGAAGGAAGAGAGGTTTACAGATACTGTATCCTACTCTTTTTTTTTCTTATTTTTAAATTTTATTTATTTTTAATACAGCAGGTCCTTATTAGTCATGAATTTTATACACATCACTGTATACATGTCAATCTCAATTGCCCTATTCATCACACCACCATCCCCACCACCCTGCGGCTTTCCCCCCTTGGTGTCCATATGTTTGTTCTCTACATCTGTGTCTCAAATTGTGCCCTGAAAACCGGTTCATCTGTACCACTTTTCTAGGTTCCTCATACATGCATTAATATATGATATTTGTTTTTCTCTTTCTGACTTACTTCACTATGTATGACAGTCTCTAGATCCATCCACATCTCTACAAATGACCCACTCTTGTCACTCTTTATGGCGGAGTAATATTCCACTGTATATATGTACCACAACTTCTTGATCCATTCATCTGTCAATGGGCATTTAGGTTGCTTCCATGACCTGGCTATTGTAAATAGTGCTGCAATGAACATTGGGGTGCATGCATCTTTTTGAATTATGGTTTTCTGTGGGTATGTGCCCAGCAGTGGGATTGCTGGATCATATGGTAATTCTAGTTTTAGTTTTGTAAGGAACCTCCATACTGTTCTCCATAGTGGCTGTATCAATTTACATTCCCACCAACAGTGCTAGAGAGTTCCCTTTTCTCCACACCCTCTCCAGCATTTGTTGTTTGTAGATTTTCTGATGATGCCCGTTCTAACTTGTGTGAGGTGATACTTCACTGCAGTTTTGATTTGCATTTCTCTAATAATTAGTGATGTTGAGCAGATTTTCATGTGCTTCTTGGCCATCTGTACATCTTCTTTGGAGAAAAGTCTATTTAGGTCTTCTGCCCATTTTTGGATTGGGTTGTTTGTTTCTTTAATATTGAGCTGCATGAGCTGTTTATATATTTTGGAGATTAATCCTTTGTCCATGGATTCATTTGCGAATATTTTCTACCATTCTGAGGGTTGTCTTTTCATCTTGTTTATGGTTTCCTTTGCTGTACAAAAGCTTTGAAGTTTCATTAGGTCCCATTTTTTTATTATTTTTTTTATTTCCATTACTCTAGGAGGTGGATCAAAAGAGATCTTGCTGTGATTTATGTCAGAGTGTTCTTCATATGTTTTCCTCTAAGAGTTTTATAGTGTCCAGTCTTATGCTTAGGTCTCTAACCCATTTTGAGTGTATTTTTTTGTATGGTGTTAAGGAGTGTTCTAATTTCATTCTTTTACATGTAGCTGTCCAGTTTTCACAGCACTACTTATTGAAGAGAGTGTCTTTTCTCCATTGTATATCCTTGCCTCCTTGTGATAGATTAGTTGACCATATGTGCGTGGGTTTATCTCTGGGCTTTCTATCTTGTTGCATTGATCTATGTTTCTGTTTTTGTGCCAGTACCATATTGTCTTGATTAATGTAGCTTTGTAGTATAGTCTAAAGTCAGGGAGTCTGATTCCTCCTGCTCCGTTTTTCTCCCTCAAGACTGCTTTGGCTATTCAGGGTCTTTTGTGTCTCCATACAAATTTTAAGATTTTTTGTTCTAGTTCCGTAAAAAATGCCATTGGTAATTTGATAGGGATTGCTTTGAATCTGTAGATTGCTTTGGGTTGTATAGTCATTTTCACAATATTCATTCTTCCAATCCAAGAACATGGTATATCTCTCTATCTGTTGGTATCATCTTTAATTTCTTTCATCAGTGTCTTATAGTTTTCTGCATACAGGTCTTTTGTCTCCCTAGGTAGGTTTAATCCTAGGTATTTTATTCTTTTTATTGCAGTGGTAAATGGGAATGTTTCCTTAATTTCTCTTTCAGATTTTTCATCATTAGTGTATAGGAATGCAAGAGATTTCTGTGCAATAATTTTGTATCCTGCAACTTTACCAAATTCATTGATTAACTCTAGTAGCTTTCTGGTGGCATCTTTAGGATTCTCTATGTACAGTATCATGTCATCTGCAAACAGTGACAGTTTTATTTCTTCTTTTCCAATTTGTATTCCTTTTATTTCTTTTTCTTCTCTGATTGTCGTGGCTAGGACTTCCAAATCTATGTTGAATAATAGTGGTGAGTGTGGACATTCTTGTCTTGTTCCTGATCTTAGAGGAAATGTTTTCAGTTTTTCACCTTTGAGGATGATGTTTGCTGTGGGTTTGTCATACATGGCCTTTATTATGTTGAGGTAGGTTCCCTTGCTGCTTGTTTTTATACCTGACAAGTCAAGTATTTCCAATCTCTACAACATTATTCCTTCTGTGGGATTCCGTTAAGCACTGTGACTCTGCCAAGAATAGGCCACAGCCTTACTTGAGTGTACAATCCTCACCTCCAGGATTGGTCGTAGAATGACATGTGTCTACTAGTAATCCCATTTCTCTGCATCGATTGATAGTAGCTCTTCATTGTACTAGAGTGTAAGCACCCAGAAGGGTGGGGCCCTGTTTTCAAGTAAGCATCTGGATTATTAGATCCTAGCAAAGAGCAATGCATTTAGTAAATCTGTTCAGCAAAGCAACCCTGATTTTTGCTTTTCAAAGACATTGTTAAAAGAACAAAAAGACAAGCCACAGACTTCGGGAAAATAGTGGCAAATGACATGTTAAGCGAATGTATTCAGAAAACAGAAATAGCTCAGACTCACTAATAAGAAAACAAACAATCCAATTTTTTTTAAATGGGCAAAATATTTGAACAGACACTTCACCAAAGCAGATATAATGATAACAAATAAGCCCAGGAAAATATGCTAACAGTTTACTAACTAAACATAATAATAAACTACTACACACCTATTAGAATTTCTGAAATGAAAAAAACTGACCATATCAAGTGTTGATAAGGATATGGATCTCATACACTAGTGGGAATGTAAAATACTAAAATCACTTTAGAAAGCAGTTGGTCAGTTGTGTTTTTTTGGGTTTTTTTGTGGTGTGCGGGCCTCTCACTGCCACGACCTCCCCCGTTATGGAGCACAGGCTCCGGACGCGCAGGCTCAGCGGCCATGGCTCACGGGCCCAGCCGCTCCGCGGCATGTGGGATCTTCCCGGACCAGGGCATGAACCCGCGCCCCCTGCATCGGCTGGTGGACTCCCAACCACTGCGCCACCAGGGAAGCCCGATCAGTTTTTATTTTTTAAAGTATTTATTTATTTGCCTGCACCAGGTCTTAGTTGCGGCACACGGGATCTTTTAGTTGTGGCATGTGAGGTCTAGTTCCCTGACCAGGGATCGAACCAGGGCCCCTTGCATTGGAAGCGCAGAGTCTTAGCCACTGGAACAGGGAAGTCCCCAGTTGGTCAGTTTTTAAAATCTTAAACATAAACCTACCATAAGACCCAGCCATTCTACTCTTAGGAATCTACTCAAGGGAAAAGAAAGAATACATCTTCACAAAGACTTGCACACAAATGTTCATGGCAACTTTTGTGGTAATATCCAAAAACTGGAAATGACGCAAATGCCCGTCAGCTGGTAAATGGATAAACAAATTGTGGTATATTCATATAATGAAACACTACTCCGCAAAAAAAAAAAAAAAAAAAGACTAATACAACAACATATATTAAGTCTCAAAATAATGATGCTGAGTGAAAGAAGCCAGGCATAAAAGAGCACATATTGTCTTACTCCATTTATATAAAATTCTAGAAAATTTAAACTAATCTATAGTGACAAAAAGCAGGTCATTGGTTGCATTTGTGCAAAGAATTTACAAAAGGGCACAGGAAACTTTTGGAGGTGATGGATATGTTCATTATCTTCATTGTAGTGATGATTTCATGGGTGTTTACATATTTCAAACGTTACCAAGTTGTACACCTTAAACATGTATGTCAATTTCACCTTAATAAATCTTTGAAAAAGAAAAAAGAAAGGAAAAAGAAAAATCTCTTGGCTGTTCACTGTATTTGAAGATATTGATCATATGGATAAATCTAGTCACAGAGGGAGACTTGCATTTTTTAAATGAAAATCTGGCTGAGGATTATTGCTGCAAATGTAAGATTGACTCTCATTCATCCATTCATTTAATATCTACTTATTTAGGACTTATTAGCTTCTAGGCACTATTCCAGGCACCAGGAATATATCCATGAACAATGAAGGCAAAGTTTCCACCCTGTCAGAGATTAAAATTTAGGGGTAGAGGGGATGAAATGCTTAACACACAGACAAATAGATCCATGTTATTGCCCGGAAGAGTAAAGCAGAGGAAGGAGACAGACAGGAATGATTGGGGAGGAGGTTGCTATTTTAATTTAGATTGTCAGGGAAGATCTGACAGGTGACATTTGAATATAAAACCTTTTTCATAACATCAATACTTTTAATTCACAAATTTTCATAATTTTTTTGAGGTTTTAGACAGGGAAATAATGTTCTGAGGAATAAGTTATAATTCTTTGACCCTTTATGTGACTCACTTCCTCGATGTTAAGAAAGGATTTTGGAGGTTTGTTGGTTGGGGGGTGAGCTATAGAGAGTTAAACAAAATATATATAAATTAAAGGCCTGTGAGAATTCTAAAAGCCAAACACCAATTAGGGAGCTAGTTTCAAATTAGAATCATCTCCTTAATTACCACTTTGAAGGGAATTACCTTGCTCCCCATAATAGAACATGTAGCTCCCTTTCATTTTGCAGCTGAGCCTAAGTATTCTGTTTTTGATTTACCTTTTCTTGTCCATACTGATTTTTATGTGTTGAAATCAGCACATTCATAGCAATGAATGATAACATTGTCTCTATCTGATCATACTGGCACATCTGTGTTACTGTCTATCATTCACCCATCCAGCCAGCATGTACTTAGCACCCACTATGCTCGGTGCACTGACTGCAGCATGAGGCTATGGCAATGAATCAGACATAGACCTTGAACTTGAATGACTTATTGTCTACTGGGGTAGACACATGTGAATAAATGAGAAATGAAAGTGGCAGAGGTGTTGACTTACAAGATAAAACAGAAGGAGGAAAGTGGCTTGTCATGTCCACTATTATGGGTGTCCTTGGTGACCTTTCTGTGAGTTGGAGCTTTTCCGCCTCTCCCTGTAATGTCCTGTCTGCAGCTCTTTGGAGCCAACCAATCTCAGTTATAACCTTAAATATCTTTCAGGTACTTAAACCTCTTCCAACTGTTCATCTATAAAATGGGAGATAGCAATAAGGATTAAAGTATACAATAAATATAAAGTGTCTTACAGATTAAATATCCAACTGATGTTAGTTACTTTCCCCCATATTTTGATCATCTTAGAAACCAAATCTGATTTTACATTTCAAAGATACTATAAAATTATTATGAAATATTTCAGATACAAAATAGTTTAAAGAATAAATCAATAAACTTAGCTTCAGAAACAGAACACTGTCAATACAGTTGACATCTCCTATGTATCTCTTTTATCTCCCTCCTAGCAGTAGCCCCTTCCAAAAGAAGTAACTTCTATCCAGAATTTGCTATCAACCCATGCATTTCTTTATATTTTTACCACACATGTATACATATATACTACATATGTATACAATGTTGCTTTGTGTGTTTTTAAACTTTACATGAATGACCTCATACTCTAGGTGTTCTGAAAACCAGATTTTCCTGCAAATGCATTTGTAAGATGCATCCTTGTTGACATGTATAGAGCTAGTTCAGTCACTTCTCTATGCTCTTCCATGTAAACATTCCATGACTTATTTATTTCTGCTCTGGTTGGTAGACTTTTAACAAAAGCTACTTCAAAAATGCTGCCCTAAATGTTCCTATATAAGGTGCCATATGCAAATGTGTGAGTTTCTTGGGGTTATACCTGGAAGTGAAATTGTTGGATCATCAAATATACACAGCTTCCATTTTATGGATGTTACCAAATTGCCCCAAAATGTTATTGTAATGTGAACTCCCACCAGCACTATATGAATCCCAATTTTCCACATTCTCACTAATAACTGGCATAGCCATATATAAAAATGTTCATTGCAACATTATTTACATTAGCCAAGATATGGAAGCAACCTAAGGGCCCATCAATAGATGAATAGATAAGATATGATACACACACACACACACACACACACACACACACACAAAATAGAGTATTATCCCCAAAGGTGAATGAAATCTTATCATTTACAACAACATGAATGGACCCAGAGGGAATTATGCTACATGAAATAAGTCAGACAGAAAGACAAATACCATACGATTTTACTTATATGTGGAATCTAAAAACACAACATACAAAACAAAACAGAAACAGAGTCATAGATACCAAGAACAAACAAGTAGTTGCCAGAGGGAAGGAGATTGGGTGATGAGAGCAATAGGTAAGGGAGGTTAATAGGTACAAACTTTCAGTTACAAAATAAATGAGTCAGGGGTATGAAATGTACAGTGTGAGAAAAAAGTTTTCAAATGAAAGGGTGTGAAATTGTACTTCAATATGGTTTCAATTGACGTATTCCTTTCTACCAGTAGAGCTGAGCATCTTTTCATGTGCTTAGTGGTCATTTGGGTTTCTCGTTATATGAATAATTTTTGCCCATTTCCTCAGTGTCTTCATAGTAGAATAACTCACATTTTTCTTCTCCAATTTTAAATTTATTAACATTTTGATAGAATACATTCAAACCTTTAGCAATATATTTTTTAAAAACAAAAATAAGATTTTCCTACCACCCTTGTCCCCAACCACCCAGTTTTCCTCTTTGTAATTAACTTTTCATCAAATTTGGAATCTGGAAGCAGTGCATAGAGATTATTGTTTCTGTCTGATGATTGTTCTGCCTGTGCAGTGAGGAGTACAGTAAGTAGAGTGAAACTTAGGGTCTTGTGGTAATTTTTAAAGGACTAGAGACACCAGAACCAGTCAAGAGGCATTTATTACCCTTGAACAGAGAGACAGGGTGAAGATAAAGGAGAGAGAATGATCATTGATGGTTGAAAGTCACAGAGAAAATTGAGAATGGAAGGTCTCATCCCAGCAGAGAGTTCAGGCTAGAACTGTCCTTGAATACAGCAGTCCCAGGAGCCATCAGCTTTTGTATGAACCTGTCTGTCCACATACAGGGTAATGAACATTGCGTTGCACAAAGATGAGAGTGTCAGCACCTGCTAAGCAGAGTTTCTTTATGAAGCCTGTTGAGTCATGCAAAATGCTGGCTGTTGCTTAAAGGTTCTCTGACATTATAATGAATAATATGCCTATGGCTTTTCTTTATTAAGTATTTGCTATACCGTATAGGAAATACTTTGCATACTAGCCTATTGGATTTCTCAACACTCCTAACAGATTGTTGAAGCGTTTCACAGATGAGAAACCTGAGGTTCATACCTGGGAATAGTTTACCCATTGTCACAGCTGATATGTTATAGCTCGTAGATATTACTTGCCTTGTGATGAAGTCTGTAGATTTATTTAAAGTTCACAGGAAGGAGAATTTAGTTATGTATTCTCAAGTTCAAATTGTTGAGTCACCCACCTGCAAGTGAGAATGACCAGTTTATTGGGAAATGACGGGGTTATTTCACATCACACCTCACATGGTATTTCTTTACAATGAATGTATCATATGTCCAGAGTATATAAATGTCTGAAAGGCGGATGCCAGGTCACCACTGAGAAAGATCTGACTGGAAACCCAAACAGTTGGACATTTCTAAACATACAGTGCTTCTTCCCCAGTGCTATCGTCCTCAATCATATCCCCCTGGATATTGGTAGGGGGAAAAGTCACTCTTCCAGAGCAACCTTCTGGGTTTATCATAGAAATTATAAAACCTCAGATTTCAGCAATTCATGAGCAATTTTCATTTCTGCAGAGAATTTCTAAAAGTCTAGCTCTAGAATCCCAGGCTTTCATATGCTAGCCAAAATGAACGCTTCCTGAATTTCCTTTCAGAGTTCCCTAAAACATTTCCCACTCTCCCGAGGTCTCCTTTCTCAGAGTCTGTGAGAAGTAGTCCAGTGTGAACTCGAGGGTCTAACTGCTGGTGCTAGAAGGTAAATTACTACTTAAGTTTCTCAGATGAAGAATTCAATGTCTTTTATAAAGAAATTGAACATGTGTTTTAAAAGGTGATATGTTCTCTCTGAAACTCTTTGTGCTTTCGGCAGAATGAGTCTAAGCCAGTTTTGGGGGTTTTATTCATCTTTAAAACTCCTGTGGCCACTAATCTACAGAGCTGTTTACTCTTTTGAAGTTTCCTTTCACCCTGAGCTGACAGGGTTTTAGCCAAGTTTGGCTTCAGGAGACCTTCAGAGATTATTCTCTGCCCAGGTTGTATCCTCTCTGTGTGGTGGTTGAGCCCTTGGCTTAAATTTCATGGGGAGAACGAAGTTGCTGAAGTCCAAGGCAGACTTGATAAATGTTTCCAGCTCAGGAATAGGTTTGTGAGAGGAGTGTGTGTGTGTGTGTGTGTGTGTGTGTGTGTGTGTGTGTGTGTATGTGTGTGTGTGTGTGTGTGTTGGTTTGGCGTTACTGAAATGAACCCATGAGATATGTACTGAAAAGTTTAATTGTGCTTAGTGTTTTCTAAACATTTATACCTAACAGATCCAGAAATAATTTTGTTTCAAAATGGTAAGGACTATACAATAGTTATTCTCTCTGTATTATTCTTTCCCCATGTAATTCTTAGCTAACTTGAGATAATAATGAAATAATCTCAGTAAATTGTCTAAGAAAAAGAGTGTCATGCCAAATTGACCCTGAGCAGCAATGAAAAAGTAGCACATGAAAGTGGTTAAGTGTATTACCCAAAGTTCCATTACTGTATTCAGCCATCTCACCTTAAGATGCACTAATATTTCTCTTAAATAGGGTCATGGATCATTAATTCCCTGGCCTTGAAATCTCTTATTATTAAAAGTGTTACTTAGCAACTTTTAGATGTTGAAGTTAATCCAAATAAGAAAACCCAAAAGGTCTGTTGGTCTGTTCACTCTTATTGTAAAAAAAATGATTGATGTCCTGTGCTGGAATATTTTTCATTTGCTTTCTCAGAATTATATTGTCTTGACTGGGTTAGGAAAAAAAGAGTAAAGTGTGAATTTCCTTGGCTGCCATAGATCGGGGAACAAAATCACAAACATATTTGGAGTTCATCTCATTTGTCTGCCTCACTCTTCTTCATACGTGAAAATGACTTTCTTCTCTCCTTCCAAATGTTGGATTCAGTCTTTAAGCAATACATGCTATCTAATATCCAGCTGGTGGATCCAGCAGGCCCAAATATGTCTATTTCTTTTTCTGCAGGTTTGATTCAGTGTCTGCAGACTTTTGCTAAAAGCAGTCAGGTTTATCTTGATTACTATATGCTAATTGGCAGAACCATTAGAACTGTCCAAAATGAGATCACCACTTCCACTGCATGTTAACTTAAAGCTCCATGTGGCTCTCTTGAAATTCATATTTTTTGAAGAAGAGGCTCTACATTTTTGTTTTGTATGGGGCGCCACATGTTATGTAGCTGATCCTGCTTACATGTCTATCTTCTTACTGGAGTTGAGCTCTTGGAGGGAAGGGATTGTAATATTTCTTGGTCCAGTTCAACACATGTTACATAGATTGATTGTTTCATGGAAAGCAGAAAGCTTTGATTACTCATAATACAACCTGATAATACATTATTACTTTGTTTCAAGCTTTGAACAGACACTTCTTTTTTTCAAGTTAAAGTCTGTATCTAAATGATTCAATCAGTGTATTTTAAGTATCTCAGTCATGTCCCTGGAATGCTTTGGGTACTAAGCCATGAAAAATTAAGGATCAAAACCACAAATTTTTCCCAAGAACAAGTTTAGAATAGTGTGATCATAAAGCTTTCTTCCTGAGAGTAGAAAATGTCATATTATTAAATTTTAAAAATCTCATTGAGATAGTTACTAAATGAACAAATTCTTACTGGATTAATGGAATCACCTAATAAACAGTGGCCATTAGCTACCATTATTCTCATCTCTGTGCTCTACATATAAAACATGCTTGTCTTTGTTAATTTTTTCCTTTCAATTAGATCTCAAAATCTATTTATTTAGGACACTTTCATGCACTACTGGTGAATGAATAGAAATTATGATAAACTTGCCATAAGGTAATATGGAAAAATAATCAAAAATCTTAAAATATGCAAACTATTGACCCAAAATTTCAATTCTAGGATTTTCTCCTGAAGCACATTACATCTATAACAGTAAAACATTGGAATAAATGTCTAATAAATAGTTTATTTAAAAACAATGTATTATATATTTATATTATTTTAATGATATAGGGAAATTACAGAATAATTATAAATAAATATAAATTATAAAATAATTATAAAACCATACTTAAATTGTTATGATTCCAATTTTTTAATGTATAAATTCATTAAGAAATAGAAATAAACACTAAAATACTAAAAGTGATGCTCTTTTGGAAGAAGGGATTATAGATAATTTTTGTTTTCAATTTCTATATTTTAAAATGATTTTTTAAAACAAAGGAAACCATAAACAAGACGAAAAGACAACCCTCAGAATGGGAGAAAATATTTGCAAATGAAGCAACTGACAAAGGATTAATCTCCAAAATTTACAAGCAGCTCATGCAGCTCAATATCAATTGGGCGATTGGGATTGACATGTATACACTGATGTGTATAAAATTGATGACTAATAAGAACCTGCTGTATAAAAAGAATAAATTAAAAAAAAAGAAAACAACCCAATCCAAAAATGGGCAGAAGACCTAAATAGACATTTCTCCAAAGAAGATATACAGATTGCCAACAAACACATGAAAGAATGCTCAACATCATTAATCATTAGAGAAATGCAAATCAAAACTACAATGAGATATCATCTCACACTGGTCAGAATAGCCATCATCAAAAAATCTACAAACAATAAATGCTGGAGAGGGTGTGGAGAAAAAGGAACCCTCTTGCACTGTTGGTGGGAATGTAAATTGATACACCCGCTATGGAGAACAGTATGGAGGTTCCTTAAAAAACTAAAAATAGAACTACCATATGACCCAGCAATCCCACCACTGGACATATACCCTGAGAAAACCATAATTCAAAAAGAGTCATGTACCACAATGTTCATTGCAGCTCTGTTTACAATAGCCAGGACATGGAAGCAACCTAAGTGTCCAATGACAGATGAATGGTTAAAGAAGTTGTGGCACATATATACAATGGAATATTACTCAGCCATAAAAAGAAATGAAATTGAGTTATTTGCAGTGAAGTGGATGGACCTAGAGTCTGTCATGCAGAGTGAAGTAAGTCAGAAAAAGAAAAACAAATACCATATGCTAACACATATATATGGAATCTAAAAAAAAGTCATGAAGAACCTAGGGGCCAGATGGGAATAAAGACACAGACCTACCAGAGAATGGACTTGAGGACATGGGGAGGGGGAAGGGTAAGCTGGGACAAAGTGAGAGAGTGGCATGGACATATATGCACTACCAAATGTAAAACCGATAGCTAGTGGGAAGCAGCTGCATAGCACAGGGAGACCAGGTCGGTGCTTTGTGACCACCTAGAGGGGTGGGATAGGGAAGGTGGGAGGGAGGGAGATGCAAGAGGGAGGAGATATGGGGATATATGTATATGTATAGCTGATTCACTTTGTTATAAAGCAGAAACTAACACACCATTGTAAAGCAATTATACTCCAGTAAAGATGTTAAAAAAAAGTTTTAAAATATTAGTTTTCAATATTTAATGATGCCTCCATCTTTGTTAGAGGTATCAACCTAAAATTATGTGCCTGTATATCAAAGATTGTATTTAGACTACAAAAACCCTTAAGCTGTATTTGAATTTTCCAAGAAGAAATGTAAACCCCAATGAATCCTTAAATGCAATGGTATTGAACATGGGAAGTGCTCCCTTATCACATTCTTTCAAAACACATTGCCTGGGAATCAGCACTGTGGGCAAACACCAACTATCCAACTTTGCAAATCATACTGAACCACCTTAACATTGCAGGAAAACAACAAATCTTCCCTGGACTTGGGGAAGAACTTTATAGTGACAAATCCCAAAGTAAATATGTAAGACTGGGACTATTGAATTGACGAGAACTGGTCTCTTTGGAAATGGTGGCAGAAGCTTTCTTTGTTTTAACAGAGTAATTTATTCACAGCTCACTTTTAACACTTTGTAGTCAAAGTGCCCAAGTATCTTTGCAGGTCTGTTTTCATTACTAAAGTTCATGCTTGAGGGCATGCACCGTGAATTTTCCATGTGTCCTCCCTCCCAATGCATAGTGCAGGCACTGGCATATAATAAGACATCATAAGTGTTTTGAGAATGATTGAGGAATGTACAAAGGCAGGACTTATTTATCTCAATTTGAGTTATATTGCTTGACCTTTAGTGTTAAATATGCTTTATAAATGCTTTTTATGTTTAATTTAAATTAAACAGAACCAAGTTTTGGTGTCAAAACTTTGAATAAATTGATGGAAACAGGGCTTAAATTTAGTTGTGATGGCCTAGAGGAAACACCTCTACAGATTTGTAAGCCATTTTGGCTGCCAATTTCAGACTCATTAGTGAACAAATATTAGTTGATAGCCTGGTATAAAAAGAACCATGGACTTGGATAAATTCACTCACTCAGCCTGTTTCCTGTTGTGTCAAATGGGAATACCACTACTTGCTTGTTGTACCTCATGATCTTTGAAGGGGCCCAATTTAAAAAATAGTAAAGCTCTGCAGAAACATTATTTATTATATGCAAAGTCTTATGTTAAGTGATCTGAGAAAGCAGTGTTTTAAACCCAAGAGCCCTGTCTTCAGGGAACTTATAATCTAATTATGTTTGAATTGCTCAGTCTAATAATGGGAGTAACCAATGTTTTTTTGGATCACAGAGCAGAAGCACCTCCATAAGTCAATCCATCAAGGTCTCCTGTTTCTATTGTAAACTTTATGAACCTGTGCTTTCAGCTGCTCAGACTCTGAGACAGTTTGGAACCTTAATTTCGGTAACTTTGCACATTTGAAACAGTGACAAGAGGCAAAGATTCTTATTGTTGTTTTTGAGTTTTTTCTGCTTTGAATAACATATAATTTCCAACAAAAATCATGGACCATAACTTTCCCTGAATTGTTTTTCTCAAGTTGAGACAGATTATGGGAAAACAGAGGGGCTGGCAGAGTGAGAGAGAGAGACAGAGACAGAGAGAAAGACAGAAAGAGAGACAGAGAATATGAGGGGCAGGAAGGGAGGGTGGGAATCTGGGAGGGAGAGTAGAATCAGGACCCTCTGGGAAGTTTCCGTTAGCATCTCATCTTCCCCTTGTCTCCTAGGCTTGTGAAAATGTTTGCCACTTAACATATTTCCTGGGTGAGGACACTTGGTAAAGATTTTAATACGTTTGTACAAAAGTTTTTTTTTTAAGTTATAATAAATTTTCCCAAAATCATTATCATCATCATCACCACCACCAAACCAAAAGGAAGGGAGAGATTATATTTAAGAAATAAGTCCATACAGTAGTATAGAATTGGCACCACTAAGAAATTGTGCCACTTTAGGTAAACTCAGGCATGTCCAAGATATAAATTGAGTCCGCCTTGAACTTGAACAGTTTGAGTTTTACCTGGAAGAACACAGAAAGAATTGCTCAGGTAATAATAGCCCAGAGATTTATGCAGAGCAGATGTGGGATATGAGGTGGCGGGGAGAAAACCACTCCTATCCTTCTTTTATCTGGGCCCCAATTTCCTGTAACTCCATTGTCTAAGGAGTCCAGACCAGATTCTGGACTCGCTATAAACTTTACTCAACCTTCAACTATACTCATTTATATGTAGTTTTATATTAAATCATCCAAGGCCCTCACAGAATCATAGGGTGACTTTGTGGTAGCTTGTCCCCCAAATTATTCTGGAATGTGTTTGGATTGGCATTTGAGCACCAGTTTTATTTGTCTCAGAGTGTAAATCAAAGAATCATTTCTGGATAGAGTCAGATCCAAATATCTTCAGTACAGATGAAGTATATGTACAGCCAGTAAAATGTTATATATTTTAATTAATTTTTATAAAATACTGTTTGTGCATCAAAATAATGTTTTAAAAACATGTCAGCACTAAACTCAGTGCTGTGGAGTTAAAAAAATCATATAATCTGAGAAAATATATTTAATAATTGGTGCCAATTTTTAGATGGTGGTCTTTTGAATTTTCTAAATTTCCTAATTAGGGTGTAGCAAATTTAATGACAAAGAACTGCACACAAGCACCTAATTATAGTGGAGCACCACTGATATTGAGGAGCTAAAGAAAGGGTAACTAACATACCATCCATTTTGCCTGTTGCTATTCCGCAGAACACATCAGAGTTCAAAACCATAAGATGAAACACATTCAGCCAGCCTATTTTCAAAAGCTCAACCGTCTGTGTTTTTGAAATGCACTAATTTAAATTTAAAGACACATATTTAATGTTTCCCCTTTGTAGGTTTTCAGCAGCAAACACACATGGCGTCACCATCTGTTTTCTGCCTGATTCATTACCAATTCATCCCCTGCTCTGTATGATCAGATCAAGAGGGTGGACATAAATTTGGCCACCTGGGCACTGGTGTCATTAATGTGCAGTCCAGCCACACACTCATAAAGTGGTTTTGCTTGGAGCTGTAACTTCGTGGTGCTTACTTTTTCCATTTGATCAATGTTGAGTTTTGCTCAGTAAGTTCTTAATAATGTAATTTCAGAACAAGCTAGAGAACCAAGAACTTTCAGGAGTATTTTGCCTACATATTTAGGAGGAAAGTAAGTGTGTTTTCAGGGACAAACACAGATTGACAGAACTAGCAGGAGTAGAGTCTGAGAGAAGAGAGGAGAAAGGTAGCGAGAGATACACAAAGACACACAAACAGGGATAGAGAAACACAGGGCCCTGTCCCTTTTATTTTAATGAATATATGTATGGAAGAGTTCAGACTATTTTGGTATAATTCTAGGTATGACTTCTGATTGAAAGTGAGTGAGTCCATGTTTTCTCTTTGTTGTAAAAGAAACCCATAGCTATTCATCCCAAATCATTAAGTTCATCACAAAATAAAGCTGTCATATTTAAAACAGATGTTTTACTTCCCTAATTAAAACTTTGACTAAATGTCACTTTGCAAACTACAGTGAATGGAGAATTAATCAGATAAATTATGAAGTCAATTAAGACAGACAAATTGCCCTGATTCCTTTTTTCTACCTTCTTTAAATATTGAGCAAAATCACAGAAACACAGTTATCTTAGAAATATGATACATAGTAATTTATAGTATAGCAATCACATCTTTAAGAGAAATTTAATATAATTGAAAAATCTTACAAGTTATATAAGAATTCTCACTCGTGAATCTCATAAAAACTCTTGCGATTCTGAGATGAGTCAGATTTTAATAATCAAAAACTTAAAGGACCATTAACAGAATCCTTTACTGTATAACTACTATACATGCAATTTTGAGGAATAAAAGGATGAAATACATAGCATGAACTCTCATCTCAAGAGATTTACAATCAATTGATGAGATTATTCACTTGAGAAAAAGTTAAAGTATTTTATTTAAAAGTTCTATTAAATCTCAAGTTATTTTTACTGTAGAATTCAGCAGAGGAGGGTACCAATGATAAGTCAGGAAAGTAAGGTTACATGGAGGAGGTGATGGGAATCTTGTGCAGGATGGTGATTAGTCTTCTAAAGCTACCATAACAAAATACCATAGACTAGGTGGTTTAAGTAACAGAAATTTAATTCTCACAGTTCAGAGACTGAAAAGTCTAAGATCAGGTGTTGGAAGGTTTGGTTTTTCTTGAGGCCTCTCCCCTCGGTTTGCAGGTGGCTGTCTTCTCAGTGTGTCCTCACATGGCCTTTCCTCTGTGCATGAGTTCTCTTAGAGTCTCTCCTCTTTTTATAAGAACACCAGTCCTATTGGATTTTGGTCCCAACCTTATGACCTCTTACAACTTTATTGCCTCCTTAATGACTTTGTCTCCAAATACAGTCACACTGGGGGTTAGGGCTTCAAGCTATGGCTTTTGAGGGTCCATAATTCAGTGCCTAATATGTGGGATTTTGATGGGGATGTTTTGTGGGGTGGGTGGTCAGTGATGTGATATATGATATGATACGGCAGTCAAAGATCAGCTCATTAACAAAGAATAATTGTAAGCTGTCATTAATAGCATTCTTTTTTCCTTTAGCTTTATTGGAGTATAACTGTAAATAAAATTGTAAGATATTTAAGTGTACATGATGATTTGATATACATATATATATTACGGTGTATATCATGAAAATATTCCCCCCATACATCACCTCACATATTTACCATTTGTGTGTGTGTGAGAACATTTAAGTTCTACTCTCAGCAAATTTCGGCTATACAATACAGTGTTATCAACTATAGTCACCATGAAATACAGATGGTCCTCCACTTACCATGGTTTGACTTATGATTTTTCAGCTTTACAATGGTGTGAAAGTGATATGCATTCAGCAGAAATTATGTTTTGAATTTTGATCTTTTCTCTGGCTAGTGATATTCGGTATAATACTCTCTCATGATGCTAGGCACTGGCAACTAGCCACTGCTTTCAGTAAACCATGCAATCATGAAGGTAAATAACTATTCTGTACCCATACAACCATTCTGATTTTTACTTTCAGTATAAGTTTCAGTAAATTACATGAGCTATTTAATACTTTATTATAAAATAGGATTTGTGTTCGATAATTTTGCCCAACTGTAGGCTACCACAAGTGTTCTGAGCACATTTAAGTTAGACTAGCCTAAACTATAATGTTTGGTAAGTTAGATGTATTAAATGTATTTTTGACAATGGTATTTTCAACTTATGATGGGTTTATTGGGACATAACGATGTAAGTCAAGGAAGATGCTCAGATATTATGCATCTTGTGACTGAAAATTTGTACATTTTTACCAACCATTTCCTTTTCCTCCCACCCCTGGCAACCACTTTTCTACTCTCAGTTTCTAAGATTTTATTTTATTTTTTTGATTCCACATATAAATGATGCCATGCAGTATTTGTCTTCCTCTGTCTGGCTTATTTTACTTAGCATAATGCTCTCCAGATTCATCCATGTTGCTGCACATTACAGAATTTTCTTCCTTTTTAAGGCTGAATAATATTTCATTATATACATACATACATATATATATATATCTCACGTTTTCTTGATCCATTCATCTGTTGATGGCCACTTAGGTTGTTTTCATACCTTGGCTATTATGAATAATGCTACAATCAACATGGGAGTTCAACTATCTCTTCAAGATAATGATTTCATTTCCTTGGAATTTATAGCCAGAAGTGTGATTCCTGGATTATATGGTAGTTCTACTTTTAATTTCTTGAGAAATCTCCATACTGTTTTCCATAGTGGCTGCACCAGTTCACATTATCACCAAACCTGTACAAGCATTCTCTTGCCAGCTTGATAGCTTGTCTTTTTGATAATAGCCACACTAACAGGTGTGAGGTGATATCTCATTGTTGGCTTTTTAGTTTAGTTTAGTTTTGGTAACAAGAGCCATTTTAATGGAGATTGTGAAGAGATTGGTCTTTGGAATAAGTTAATATTAGTTAAGAATGAGTGTAAAGTATTGTCTTTTTAATTCACCCTTGGGATTACCATCTTCATTATTCAACATTTATTTAATTTTTATTTTTTCCAGTTTTACTGCATTATAATTAACATATAGCATTGAATTAGTTTCAGACATGTAACATAATGGTTAGATATATGTCTACATTGTGAAAGGATTACCACAATAAGTTTAATTAATATTCATCACCTCACAGTTACAATTTTTTTGTGTGATGAGAACTTCTAAGATATACTCTCTTAGCAACTTGTAAATATATAATACAGTATTGTTAACTATAGTAATTATGCTATAGACTATATCCCCAGAACTTCTTTATTTTATAACTTGCAGTTTATACCTTTTGACCCCTTCATCCGTTTCCCCCACTGTCACCCCGTCTCTGGAAACCTCCAGTCTGTTATCTGTTTCTATGAGTTCAGTTTTTATCACATTCCACATTTAAGTGAGATCATACAGTATTTGTCTTTCTTTGTCTGACTTACCTCACTTAGCATAATGCTCTCAAATTCCATCAATGTAGTCACAAATGGCAGAATTCCTTCTTTTTGTTTCTTGTTTTTTTTCAAAAAAAAACCATTTTATTGAGGCATGATTGACATGCAATAAACTGTATACAACTTGGTGAGTTTGGGGATAAGTGTACACCCGTGAAATTAATATCAACACAATCTGTGCTATGAACTGTCCATCACCTCCAGAAGTTTCCCCCTATCCTCTTCTTTATTATTATTATGATTATTAGTGGTAAAAACACTTAACCTAGGATCAACCATTTCAGCATATTTTCAAGTTTACAACACAGTGCTGTTAACTATAGTCATCATGCTGTAGAGTAGATCTCTAGGGCTTAGTTGTCTTGCATAACTGACTCTCTGTACCCGGTGACCAACCCCTCCTGTTTCTCTCTCCCCTCAGCCCCTAGCAACCACCATCCCACTCTTTGCGTTTATGGGTTTGACGTTTGGGTCCCTCATACAAATCTTATCAGGTGGTAACTGTCCTTCTGTGTCTGACTTATTTCACTTAGCATAATGTCCTCAAATGTCCATGTTGTCACAAATGACAGGTTTTCTTTTTTTTTTGTAAGGATGAATAATATTTCACTGTATGTATGGAACACATTTTTTTCCTGTCCATTCATCCATCAAGACACTTAGATTGTTTCCACGTCTTGGCTACTGTGAATACTACTGCAATGAACGTAGGGGTGCAGCTATCTCTTCAAGATTCTGATTTCATTTTCTTTGAATAAGTACTCAGAAGTGGGATTGCTGAATCATATGGTAGCTCTATTTTTAATTTTTTGAAGAACCTCCATACTGTTTTCCATAGTGGCTGCACCAGTTTACATTCCCACATACAGTGATCAAGCATTCCCTTTTCTCCACATCCTTGCCAACACTTGTTATCTCTTGTCTTTTTGAAAATAGCTATTCTGACAGATATGAGGTGAGGCCTCAATGTGGTTTTCTTTTTTTTTTAAATTAAGTTTTATTGGAGTATAGTTGCTTTACAATGTTGTGTTAGTTTCTATTGTACAGCAAAATGAATTAGCTATACATATATCCCCTCTTTTTTGGATTTCCTTCCTATTTAGGTCATCACAGTACATTAAGTAGAGTTCCCTGTGCTATACGGTATGTTCTCATTAGTTGTCTATTTTACACATAGTATCAATAGCATATATATGTCAATCCTCATCTCTCAATTCCTCCCACCACCACCCCTTCCCCTTTGGTATCCATACATTTGTTCTCTACATCTGTGTCTCTATTTCTGCTTTGCAAATAAGATCATCTATACCATTTTTCTAGATTCCACATATATGCATTAATGTATGATATTTGTTTTCTCTTTCTGACTTACTTCACTCTATATGATACTCTCTAGACCCATCCACATTTCTACAAATGAACCAATTTCATTCCTTTCATGGCTGAGTAATATTCCATTGTATATATGTACCACATCTTCTTTATCCATTCCTCTGTTGATGGACATTTATAACTGAAAATTACTCCAGTGTGTGTGTGTGCACATACATATCACATTTTCTTTATCCATTCATCCCTAGATGAACACTTAGGTAGTTTCCATGTCATGGCTATTTTAAATAATGCTGCAGTGAACATGGAGGTGGAGATATCTCTATGAGTAGTAACTTTGTTTCCTTTACATGGATATCCAGAAGTGGGATTGATGGATCACATGGTAGTTCTATTTTTAATTTTTTGAGGAAACTTCATACAGTTTTCCAGAGTGGCTGAACCTATGTACAACAGTGAACAGGGGTTCTCTTTTCTCTATGTCTTCACCAGTATTTGTTATCTCTTTTTGTTGTTGTTTTTTTTTATGATAGCCATTTTAACAGATGTGAGGTGATATCGCATTGTGCTTTTGATTTGCACTTTTCCTAATGATTAGTGATGTTGAGCATTTTTTCATGTACCTGTTGGCAATCTGTATGTCTTCTTTGGAAAAATGTTTATTTGGGTCTTTTATTCATTTTTTAATTTGGTCATTTATTTTTTTTACTATTGATTTGTATATGTTCCTCATATATTTTGGATATTAACCCCTTATTGGATATGTTTTGCAAATATTTTCTCCTGTTCCATAAGTTGCCTTTTCATTTGGTTGATGGTTTCCTTTACTGAGTAGAAGCTTTTTGGTTTGATGTAGTCCCACTTGTTTATTTTTGCCTCTTTGCCTTTGGCCAAATCCAAAAAAATTCCTGCCAAGACTAATGTCAAAGAATTTACCCCATATGTTCCCTTGTAGGAGATTTACAGTTTCAGATCTTAATTCAAGTCTTCAATTTATTTTAAGTTTATTTTGATATATGGTGTAATTTAGGGATCCAGCCTCATTCTTTTTCATGTGACAGTCCTGGTTCCCAACACATTTATTGAAAAGACAGCACTTTCTGCATTGTGTATTCTTGACTTCTTTGGCATAAATTAATTGACCATATATACCTTGGTTTATTTCTGGGTTCTCTATTCTGTTACATAAAGCTATACTGTTTTGATTACTGTAGCTTTGTAGTATAGTTGGGGAGAGCAACACTTCCAGCTCTGTTCTTCTTTTGCAAGATTGCTTTGGCTATTTGGGGTCTTTTGTGTTTCCATACAAATTTTAGAATTATTCCTAGTCCTGTGAAAAATGCCATTGATATTCCTAGTTCTGTGAAAAATGACATTTAATAGGGATTGCATTGAATCTGTAGATTGCCTTGAGTAATATCATCATTTTAACAATACTAACCCTTCCAATCCATGAACAAATTATATCTTTCCATCTGTTTTTTGTCCTCTTCAATTTCCTTCACCACTGTCTTACAGTTTTCCTTTTACCTTTTAAAATAGATTTATTCCTAGGTATTTTATTCTTTCTGATGCAATGGTAAATAAAATTGTTTTCTTAGTTTCTTTTTCTGATGGTTCATTGTTAGTGTATAGAAATGCAACAGATTTCTGTATATTAATTTTCTATGTAGCATTTTTACCAAATTCATTGATGAGCTCTAGTAGTTTTTTGGTGGTGTCTTTAGGATTTTCTATGTATAGTATCATGTCATCTGCAAACAGTGACAGTTTTAATTCTTCCTTTCCAATTTGGACACATTTTATTTCTTTTTCTTGCCTAATTGCTCTAACTAGGACTTCCAACCCTATGTTGAATAAAAGTGGTGAAAATGGGCATCCATCTGTCCCTGATCCTAAAGCTTGCAGCTTTTTACTGTTCAACATAAGGTTAGCTGTGGGCTTGTCATATATGGCCATTTTTATGTTGATAAAGATTCCACTATACCCACTTGTTGAGAATTTTTATCATAAATGGATGTTGAATTTTGTCCAAAGCTTTTTCTGCATCTGTTGAGATGACCATATGATTTTTATTCTTCATTTGTTAATGTGGTGTATCACATTCATTGATTTGCAGATATTGAACCATCCTTGGGATAAGTCCCAGTTGATCATGGTGTATGACCTTTTTAATGTATTGTTGAATTTGGTTTGCTAATATTTTGTTGATGATTTTTGCATCTTTGTTCATTTTTGTTGGCCTGTAATTTTCTTTTTTGTGATATCTTTGGGTTTGATATCAAGGTGATGCTGGCCTTGTAGAATGGGTTTGGAAGTGTTCCTTCCTCTGCAGGTTTTTGGAATAGTTTGAGAAGGATAGGTGTCAACCCTCCTCTAAATGCTTGGTAGAATTCATCATCTGGTCATGGACTTTTGTTTCCTGGGAGTTTTTAATTACTAATTCAATTTCATTACTAGTAATTTGTCTGTTCATGTTTTCTATTTCTTCCTGATTCCATCTTGGGAGATTGTACATTTCTAGGAGTTTGTCCATTTCTTCTAACTTGTCCATTTTAGTGGAGTATAATTGCTTGTAGTAATCTCTTATGATTCTTTGTATTTCTGTGATATCAGTTGTAAATTCTCCAGTTTCATTTCTGATTTTATTGTTTTGGGCCCTCTCTCTTTTTATCTTGATGAGTCTGGCTAATGGCTAATCAATTTTGTTTATCCTTTCAAAGAATCAGCTTTTAGTTTTATTGATCTTTTCTATTTTTTTTTCAGTCTCCATTTCATTCATTTTTGCTCTGACCTTTATGATTTCTTTTCTCCTACTAACTTTGGGGGTTTTCCCTTATTTTCTAGTTCCTTTAGGTGTAAGGTTCTGTTGTTTATTTGAGATTTTTTTCATTTCCTGATGTAGGCTTGTATCACTGTAAACTTTCCTCTTAGAACTGCTTTTGCTTCATCACGTAGATTTTGGATCATTGTGTTTTCATTTTCATTTGTCTCTTAAGTATTGTTTTATTTCTTCAGTGATCCATTGATTGTTTAGTAGCATATTGTTTAGTCTCCATGTGTTTGTGTCTTTTTGCAGTTTTTTCCTTTAAGTGATTCCTAGTCTCACAGTGTTGTGGTCAGAAAAGGTGCTTAATATGATTTCAATTTTCTTAAATTTACTGAGACTTGTTTTGTGGCCTAATGTGTGATCTATCCTGGAAAATGTTCCATGTACACTTGAATGTGTATTCTGCTGTGTGTGTGTGTGTGTGTATATATATATATATATATATATATATATATATCTCCATTGGTCTGATGTGTCATTTAAGGCCATTTTCTTATTGATTTTTTGTCTGGATAATCTGTTCATTGATGTAAGTGGATGTTAAAGTCCCCTATTATTATTGTGTTACTGCCAGTTTCTCACTTTATATCTGTTAATATTTGATTTATGTATTTAGGTGCTCCTATGTTGACTGCATATATTTAAAATCCATGTATCTTCTTAGATTGATCTCTTGGTCATTATGTAGTATCCTTCTTTGTCTCTTGTTACAGTCTTTGTTGTAAAGTCTATTTTGTCTGATATAATTATTGCTACCCCAACTTTCTTTTGATTTCCATTTGCATGGAATACCTTTGCCCATCCTGCCGTTTCTCTCTGTATGTGTCTTTAGATCTGAAGTTAGTCTCTTGTAGGCAGAATATATGTGCATCTTCTTTTTGTAACTATTCAGCCACACTATGTCTTTTGATTGGAGCATTTAGTCCATTTACAGTTAAAGTAATTACAGATAGGTATGTACTTATTGCCATTTTGTTCATTGTTTTAGGGTTGTTTTTGTAGTTCTTCTTTGTTCCTCTCTTCTTCTTTTGTTCTCTTCCCTTGAGATTTGATGACTATTGTTAGTGTTACATTTGGATTCCTTTCTCATTTTTATGTGTGTATCTATTATAGATTTTTGGTTTGTGGCTACCATGAGTTTTATATATAGCTATCTATCTATCTGTTTATGTGATTATTTTAAGTTGCTGATCTCTTAATTTCAAGTGCATTTTAATAACCCTGCATTTTTACTCCCTTTCTCCCATGATTACTGTTTTTAACATCATATTTTACATCTTTTTGTTTTGTGTATCCCTTAACTACTTATTACAGTTATAGGTGATTTTACTACCTCTGTATTTTAACCTTCCTACTAGCACTGTACATGGTTGATTTACTACCTTTGCTTTATATTTGCCTTTACTAATAAGATTTTTCCTCTTATAAAATTTTCCTGTTTCTCGTCATCACCTTTTTCTTTTACTCTTAGACAAGTGCCTTTAACATTTCTTATAAAGCTGTTTTGGTGGTGCTGAACTGTTTTAGCTTTTGCTTGCCTATAAAACTTTTGATCTCATCAATTCTGAATGAAAGTCTTGCTGGGTAGAATATTCTTGGTTGTAGGTTTTTCCCTTTCATCACTTTAAATGTATTGTGCCACTCTCTTCTGGCCTGCAGGGTTTGTGCTAAAATGTCAGCTCATTGCCATATGGGAGTTCCCTTGTACAAAACTTGTTGCTTTTCCCTTGCTGTTTTTAATATCTTATCTTTAACTTTTGCCATTTTAATTACAATGTGTCTTGGTGTGGACCTCTTTGGGTAGATCCTTTTTGGGACTCTCTGTGCTTCCTGGACTTGGATGTCTGTTTCCTGTCCCAGGTTAGGGTAGTTTTCAGCTATTATGTCTTCAAATATGTGCTGTGCCCCTTACTCTCTCTTCACCTCTGGGATCCTTATAATGCAAATGTTAGTATGCTTGATGTTGTCTCAGAGGTCTCTTAAACTGTCCTTATTTCTTTTTATTCTTGTTTCTTTTCTCAATTCAGCTTCAGTGATTTCCATTACTCTGTCTTCCAGCTTTCTGATCCATACTTCTATATCTTCTAATCTACTGGTGATTCCTTCTAGTGTATTTTTAATTTCAGTTTTTGTATTCTTCAGCTCTATTTGGCTCTTCATTATATCTTCTAACTATTTGTTAAACTTCTCAGTGTGTTCATCCATTCTTCTTCCAAGTTCTCTGATCATCTTTATGATCATTACCTTGAACTCTTTATCAGGTAGTTGGCCTATCTCTGTTTCACTTAGTTCTTCTTCTTGGGTTTTATCTTGTTCCCTTGTTTGGAACATGTTCCTCTGTCATCTCATATTGCCTAATTTGCTGGTTTTCTTCCTATGTATCTGGTAGGTCAGTTATGTTTTCTGACCTTAGAGAAGTGGCCTTTTGTAGGATATGTCCTGTATGTCCCAGCAGCACATTCTACTCTGGTCACCAGAGATATATGCTCTAGGGGTAGCCCCCATGTGGGCTGTGTGTGTGCTTCTGTTGTGATGGACTGACTACTGTGGGTGGTCTGGTAGACATGGCTGGCCCCAGTCCAATTGGTTGCCAGGCCCTGCCTTGTGCGGAGGCTGCCAGTTGCTGGTTGGCAGGGCTAGATCATGAGGCAGCTGGCTGCAGAACCCCAGGGGCTCCTAGGGCTAATGTTGGCTCTCTGGTGGGCAGAGCTGGCTCCTGGGGTGGTTATTTGCAGGGCCTGGTTTCCCAGATCTAGTGTCAGCCTGCTGGTTGGTGGGGTTAGCTCCAGACATGGCTGGCTGTGGGTTCTGAGGTGTCCCAAAGCTGGTGTTGGGTCACTGGTGAGTATTTCTAAGTGTTATGGTGGCTGGCTAAGAAGACCAATCTGTTTCAGAGCTGGTGTTTGTTGGTGGATGGCTCTAAGTCCCAGTGCCTCTGGCTGTAGGGTCCTAGGGGTCCCAAAGCTGGTGTCAGCCCATCAGTGTGTGGGTCTGGATCCTGGGGCTGCTGGTTCAGAGGCCCAAGGTGTCCCAGAGCTGGTGTTGGCCTGCTGGTAGGGAGGGCTGGGGTCCAAGGGGTCCCAGGGCTGATGCCAGCCTGCTAGTGTGTTGGCTGTGTCCTGACAAGGCAGACTGCAGAGCTGCAGGGGATCATGGGGCTGGTGTCCACCCACTGGTAAGCAAAGCTGGTAGGTGGGACAGATCCCAGGGTGGCTGGCTGAGGGACCCAAGGGGTCACTGCTACTGTTGGCCTGCTGGTTGGTGTGGCTGGTCCCAGGGCTAGTGCTAGCGCTTTGGTGGGTGGGGCTGAGACCAGGAGGTCCCAGGGCTAATGCTACCTCACTGGTATATGGAACCAGGTCCCAAGTTCTCTGGCTTCAGGGCCCTGGGTGTCCTGGAGTTGGTGTGTCAGCCTGCTGGTGGGCGGGGCTGGGGCCCAAGGGTTCCTGAGGCTGGTATTTGCACACTGGTGGGTGAGACTCATTCTGAGGCTAGAGCTGGATCACTGGGGGTCAGAGCTGGGTCCCAGTGTCTCTGGCTGCAGAACTCTGGGTATCCTGGGGCTAGTGCCTGCACACCAGTATGTGGGGTCAGGTCCTGGGCCCTTTGGTGAAAAGGACTGTGTCCTAGGGTGACTGTGGGCTCAGGAGGTCTTAAGACAGCCTGCTGGCTGGTGGGTAGGGCTGTGTCCTTGCCCAGACAGCTGCTTGGCCTGAGGTGTCCCAGTACTGGTGCCAATAGGCTGGTGGGTGGAGCTGGGTCCAGGTGCTAATAACTAAAGGGAGGTTTCCAAAATGATGCTTGGCAGCACCAGTGTCCAAGTGATAGAATGAGCTCCCCATAATGGTTGCCACCAGTGTCTGTGTCCCCAGCATTGGCTTCAGCTTCTCCTTCCTCTCCAGGAGACTCTCTAAGAGCAGCAGGTGGGTCTGACCCATGCTCCTTTCAAATTACTGCTTCTACCCTGGGTCTTGGAGTGTGTGAAATTTTGTGTGTGCTCTTTAAGAGTGGAGGCTCTATTTCCCACAGCCCTCTGGGTCTCCCAAAAGTAAGCTCCACTGGCTTTCAAAGCCAAACATTCTTCAGGCTTGTCTTCACAGTGTAGGACCCCCAAGTTTGGGGGCTCGATGTGGGGCTCAGACCCATTGCTCCTTGAGAACTTCTGCAATTTTAATTATCCTCCCATTTGTGGGTCACTCACCCTGGGGTATGGTTCTTGACTATACCACAACTTGTTTATATCTTTAGTTATAGAAGATTTTTTCTGCTAGATTCTTGTCTTTCTCATCAATAGTTGCTCTGCAAATAGCTGTAATTTTGGTGTGCCCATGATAGGAGGTGAACTCAGGGTCTTCCCACTCTGCCATCTTGACCTGGGTCTCTTTTTATAGTTATTTTTAATACTTTTGTCTTTTAATCTTTATACTAGAGTTATAAGTGATTTACCCAGCCACATTATATGATAGTATTTTGAATTTAACTATATATTTATCTTTACCAGTGAGTTTTTTACTTTCATATATTTTCCTGTTACTAAATAGCATCCTTTTGTCTCAGCTTGAAGAATTCCCTTTAACGTTTCTTGTAAAGCCAGATTAATTGTGATGAACTCCTTCATCTTTTGTTTGTCTGGAAAATTCTTTATTTCTCCTTCAATTCTGAAGGATAACTTTGCCAGGTAGAGTATTCTTGGTTGACAGGTTTTTTTTTTTTCTTTCAGCACATTGAATATGTCATTCCACCCTCTTCTGGCCTACAAAGTTTCCGCTGAAACATCTCATAGTCTTATAGGGGTTCCCTTGTACATAACAAGTTGCTTTTCTCTTGCTGCTTTTAAGATTCTCTTCTTGTCTATAATTTTGACAATTATAATGTTTCTCAGTCTGTGTCTCTTTAAATTTACCATATTTGGTTCTCTCTGGGCTTCCTAGATCTGGATATCTGTTTCTTTCCCCAGGTTATGGAAGTTTTCAGTCATTATTTTTTTTTAATAAGTTTTCTGCTCTTTCTCTCACTTCTCCTTCTGACACTCCTATATTGTATACATTGGTCCACTTGATAGTGTCCCATAAGTTCCTTAAGTTGTCTTTACTCTTTTTCATTTTTTTTTTAGCTCCTCTGATTGGATGACTGCCCTGTCTTTGAGTTCACTGATCATTTATTCTTTTTTTTTTTTTTTTTTTTTTTTGATCATTTATTCTTATTTTATCTAGTTTGCTATTGAAACCCTCTATTGAATTTTTAGACTTAGTTATTGTATTCTTCAGCTCTGTGATTTGTTTGGTATGTTTTTATATTTTCTCTTTGTTGAAATTCTCATTTTGTTTGTACATTGTTCTCATTTCCTCAGTGAACATATTTATATCATTATTTTGAACTATCAGATAAATCCCTTATCTCCATTTCATTAAGATCTGTTTCTCTGTGTTGTTCTCCTCACATTAGATAAATCAGCCACTTCTCCCAGTCTTGAAAATGTGGTCTGTGTAGGAGATGAACCTCATAAATCAGCCCAGCCCAAGCTTCTGGTTGTCTCTCAAACCTTTGGGGTTTCCAAGCTGCTTTCTTTGTTCTTAGTGGCTCCCAGTAGGTGAGAGTGTGCCAAGACCCATCAGTGTCCCAAAGGAGAGGATTATATTTGGCATCTAGATGCAGGTTATTGGAAGCTGGACCCTCAGGCAACAACTGGGAAAGTATGTAGGTAAGCCCCTTGCAGGGAGAAACTGGGAGATAGTCATTTTTGCCTGTTCACTCTGTATGGGCCTGGGGTTTTAGCCGTGATGGGGAGGGAAAGGGGTTGTGCGCCTATACGCATTAAGAATTGCTTCTTTGTTTGCTGCATTTGTTTGGGACTCATGAATGCCATCCTCATTGGCTTGTCAGAGCCAGGAGAGCCAGAGGCCTGTCCCTCAGGCAGCAGCCATGAAAGCTGGGGTGTCAGATGTGTATATTAGATCCTTTCATGGAGGTACTTGTGACTTGGAGTGGCCTACAGGGAGAAAATGGAAGTGTCCATCACCTTCCCTGGTCTCCAGGAACAATAGTTGTCAGCCCCTAAATGCATGCTAAATTAAAAGCCTGACCCTCAGGCAGCAGCTTTTAAAGTATACAGATGGGGCTTCCCTGGTGGCGCAGTGGTTGAGAGTCCGCCTGCCGATGCAGGGGACACGGGTTTGTGACCTGGTCCGGGAAGATCCCACATGCCGCGGAGCGGCTGGGCCCGTGAGCCATGGCCGCTGAGCCTGCGCGTCCAGAGCCTGTGCTCTGCAACAGTAGAGGCCACAACAGTGAGAGGCCCGCGTACCACAAAATAAATAAATAAATAAAATAAAATAAAGTATACAGATATATTCCTTTCCGGGAAAGACTAGGAGATGGGCATTTTTGCCTTTTCCCTTTGCCCTGAGCCCTTGAAGGGGGGGTAGCCATTTAAGAACTCTGTTTTTGTGGGATTCATGAGTGGATGTTCCAGCGGCTGTCAGAGCCAGGTAATCCAGGGATCCATCCCTCAGATGGCAGCGCAACAGCTGGAGTGCAGACATGTTTAGAAGCTCCTTCCAGGGAGATACTAGTGATTTGTAGCCAGCTACAGGAAGACAGTGAGGGAGGTGTCCAGTGATTTCTGCGGTCTTCATGGATGATCACAGGTAGCCACTAGATGTGTGCTAAGTTAGAAGCTTAACCCTCAGGTAGCAGCTTTCAAAGTATACAGATGGACCTCTTTCAGGTAAAAACTGGGAGATGAGCTAGTTGTCGGCTCCCTCTGCATTGAGCCCTGGGGAGATAGCCATAGTGAGTGTTTGTACAAGTTAACCACTGCTTCTTTGTTTGCTATAGTCTTGTGGGTCTCATGGACACAAGTGTCATTGACTTTCAGAGCTAGGTGTTTTGGGGTCCTGTCCCTCAGGTGGGAGTCTTAAAAGCTGGGGTGCTAAATATAGGGTCAAAACCCTTCCATCCTCAGGAAGAAGCTGGGAGTTTGGAGTTCCCTCTCACTTATATGGTGCTGTGCTCAGAGTAGGGTTTATGGTAAAAGCGTGTCTCAGCCTTTCCTACGCATTTCACTGTGGGTGTTTTCTCATTTGCCCAATGTGGAGGAGTCACTCCAATAGTTTCTGGATCTCTTTCAGAGGTAATGACTCTGTGGCTGTACATTCAGTGTGTCTGTGGGAGGAGGAGAGTTGAGCAACCTCCCATTTCACTATCTTGGTCAACCCCCACTAATAGCATTTTGTAGGCTGCCTACACTTGTTGCATAGGGTAAGTATGTGGAGAAAAGCTATGGAGATTATGCGTTGCCTTGAATATCTAACAATATTGTATGAACCTTTACGGAAGTTTGACAACAAATTATTGTACCACCATCATCAGAATGTCAACTTCTTTCATTAAAATGAGACATTTCATTGAGAGTAGATGTCATTGTTCTAATTCTAAACTTATACAAGCTGATTATTCTGATCAAATATCTTTTTGACTTTTCTATATCTATTGATTAGCTTTCAACTAATAAGTAAGATAGTTTCTTGATCTGAAGAAAAAGTGAAATACTGAAAAGTGAAACAGTAAACTGAAACACTGCATTACAGAGTAATGCCAGACCATGCTAAGGTAACTGATGACTTCAGAATCTCAGCGGATTAATACAATAAAAGTTTATTTCTTGTTTTTGTAAAATCAGATTTAGGTTAGCCAACTACCCAAGGCAACTGTTTTCTGTGCAGTGACTCAGAGATCCAGGCTTATTTCATCTTGCGGTTCTACCATTATGATCACAGACAAAGAAGAAAAGAAACCATGCAGAGCATACACCTACTCTTAAGTGCCCCAGCCCTGAAGTGACACACATAATTTCCAGCCAGATTTTACTGATTAAAATCAATTACAAGACCCTACCTAACTGTAAGAGGATTGAGAAATGCAATGTTCCTTGATGGTCAGAAAGACATAAGTAAGCACTAGATGTCTCTGCCACATTTAGTTTTTCCAGATAGTAATATGTAGGAGAGAGTAAACTTGGGAGAAGCATGTGTGATGGGAAAAAAGATTAGAAACATTATTTAATTTTAAAAATGTAATGTAAGTTCTTAAAAGTTTAGCTCTCCTATTTTTACACAATGAACACTGAAAAAAGTACTTCAACACTTATCTTGTTTTCCAGTTAAATACCATGATTGTGTATGTGTGTGCAATACCTAACTCTGTTCAAACATGTATGGTCTTACATCAGAGAGCTGTTACAAAACAACCTCAATAATTACAAGTTTAAAAATTCCTCATTGTTGAAAATTACAAGCCCAAGGACCTATAATTCACAGAAGTCTTGTTTTATTATTCACTTGATATATTTTATGAAATTTTAAAGAAATTAGAAAATTCTTTGTAGGGCCCTTGAGATAATCATTTCATCATAAATGTAGATGAAATTCATGGGTAATATGGTAACCTAAAATTAAGTATCATTATCACATTTATGTGAAGAATAATTTCCATGGTTTTTAAGCATTGACTTAAGTTCTTCCAATATTGATACCATTTTCAAGGAGAATGTAAACTATTGGTAAGTTTCACTTTTGGAGTGTAAAATGAGGGGGAAAAATTGAGAAGACCAAACTCCTTGATTGTTACAAAGTTTTCCTAATTGTCCTTCACTTCTGATATTTTTTCTAAAATGAGGGGGAAAGGAACTATGGAAGCCTTGAATCCCAGCTCTTGTGCTCTCTCTTAGTAGCTGACTGCTCCTGGATTTCCTCCCTGGACACATTTTCAGTCTCTTTACTGGTACCTCCTTCTTTGGTTGATATCAAAGCTTGAGTGCTTCTATGTTTCTTTTCCTCTCTCTGTCCATTCTCTGTCTGCATCAGCCCATAAAGTTCCTTGGTGCCAAGTGCCATCTATACACTGATATAGCTCACAATTATGTCTCTAGTCCTGACCCTTTTACTTAAACTCCATATTTATATCCAGCTGCCTACTTGGTATCTCCACTTAGATGTCTAGCAGACATCTTAAACTTAGCATGTGAAAAATGGATTTATTTATTCTCCAGTTTTCCCTGCCTTCTCTATATATCCTGTTGCATAGGGCAAGAGACCTAGGGGACATATCCTGTTTCTTTTTTCCTTTAGGATTACCCCCTACATCCATCTCATTGGCAAGTCTTGTGGACTCTTCTGCCAAACTATGTCCTGAATACAACCACTTCTCTCCTTCTCTACTGCCACCCAGCAGCCCAAGTCATATTAATTCTCATCTGATTACTGCAATAACCTAACTTTTCTCTCTGCTTTCACTCTGAAAACCCACTTCTACACAGCAGCCCAAGTGAATAGGGCAAAGGAACCAAATCACATCAGTCCCCTCCTTAGGTCCTCCAGTGATTTTCCAAGCACTTAGACTAAAAGCTTTCACCAAAGCCTTCATGACCCTTCGTGACCCTTCATGACCTTGCCTTTCAATACTCCTAACCTCATGTATGTCTCACGTTCCTCCTGACTGTACTCTAGCAACTTTTCCCTTTTATCTGTACTTTGATCATGCTGATGCTGTTTGCACCTCAGGACTTTTGCACTGGTTGTTTCCAGTGTCTGGGCTACTTCTTTCTCAGATCATCATACACTCAGCATCCAGGCTTTGTGCCAAAGTTTAGCCCCTGAGAGATGTCTTCCTTGACATTTCTGCCATTATCATGTAATCTTTTCCATTGTCCTTGGTAGAGGAGCACAAGATGACACAAAACATTGGTCTAAAAATCATCTAGCAACTAAAATGAACGAGCCAGAAAACAGGGGCACTACAATTATTGACTATAAAGTTTTACTCTTAAAAGGCATTCAGTGCATACTCAGTATTCATAGGCTAATACAGGAAATGAAGACCAAACTCTAATGGAAAGAAAAGGCACTAAGATAATGGGAGATACAGTTAAGGAATTCTAGATCCCAGAAGTATCAAGAAGCCAATAAGTGTAATCAAATAATCATTTTAAAAAGAGTCTTTTGGGCTGTGTTTAAAATGAGTCCACTGCAGTAATTCATGTAGATTAGGGTAATAAGAACAAAGAAGAGTACACCTATTACAGAGAAAGGATGGAAAGGTCTTGATGTTGAAGAGATAGAGGATAAAGAGAAAGTATATGACTCTCTGAATAGAATGCAGGGGCTCAGGTATGCTAGAAGACAGGGGATCTACTTACTGCAGTGAAGAAGTTAGGAGAGAACTTAGAAAAAAATTTTTTGCTTTTTGAGTTTTTACTATTTCACTTTAGGTTTGGGCCAGAAATATAGTAATAGTCTATGGCCAACAAGGGATAAAGCTAGAACTGGAGTGAGACATCAAGAGTGGAAATATAAATTTGGTACTTATCTCCATACACAGGGTCGTGTTAACAGGGCATATGCATTCAATACATTTATTGGATGCCTCCAGAGGCAGAGTGTGGAGAGCTGAGGCAGAGTTAGAGGCAGCCTCTCAAAGAGTTTGCAAGGACAGTCCATGAGCCAACAAGTTACCTTCAATATCAAGGGTCAACAAACCCAGCCGGTGGGCTAATTCCAGTCTACCACCTATTTTTGTATAGCTGGTGAGATAACAATTTTACATTTTTTTAAATGATTGAAAAAAATCAAAAGAAGAGTAATATATCATGACATGTGAAAACTGAAATTCACATTTAAGTGTCTGTACATAAAATTTTATTGCAATTTAGTTACAGCCATTTGTTTACATACTGTCTTATGGCTGCTTTTGTGCTGCAATAGTACAAGGTTGAGTAGTTGTGACTGAGACATGTGGCTTGTAAAGCCTAAAATATTTACTCTCTGGCCCTTTACAGAAAAAGTCTGATAACCTCTCTTCTCCAAAACAGACCTAGTGAAGAAGGCTGAGTTTATAACTAAACTAGGAGGGAGAAAGGGAGCCAGTAGAAGAGAATTAAATTCAAGTTGGATGTGCACTCAGACAGCATGCTGCCATGGAAGCTGAGGTTATAAAGCCCAAGGAGGAATGAGCTGGTTAGGCCATTAGAGAACTTCAGAACATCACCAAAGGACCACTGCTGAGCTTCTTAGAGGGGGATAGGCATTTCTCCAAGTATAAGTGACTATGTGCCAGGGAGTATGTGAAGCCACAGGACCAAATAAGCATGAAACATCTTCGTGGAACATGATTTCACTCCAGGTTTTTGGGGGGATGCTGAAGGCTGGGGGAGTAGGTTCATATTTAAAAACAGCCATTTTACTGAGTAGAATGCACAATTTGCATGACTTTTTTGTATTAAAATTTTTTGTTGCATGAATAATTTTTATATTAAAATTAGGGTGCTAAAGACACTTCAAGTTTGAAGTAAGCCTGCTTCAGGTTAAAATCCTGGAGTTGTAAATTCACTTTTCTCTGTCTTTAAGGGCACTTTAGTGGGAAGGTTTGAAAAATACTTCATGGAATACACAAAGAGTATTTCTGAGAGAAGACATTGTCACCATCTAGGGCTTTAAATTGACCTGGGAATCAAAAAGGTTTAACTCCTAAAGATTATAAGTCCCCTGTCAACTCCAACCTATTGGTAGTGTTTCCTTGGAACACCTTTATTGGGAGGGATTCTGAGACTTGTGTTTAGTTCAGCAGTGATTAGCAATGTGTTCTAATGCTGGGGGAGGTAGTGCATGGCAGTTTGCTTTAATGATTCATCATAGATTAATATGAGAATCTGTCTAAATCTTTGACATATTTTTCAGACTGTTTAACCTCTTAATCAGATTTAATGTTTACCATCTACTTTCAAAGCCATAGTTGCCCTTACATCTCTGCCTTCATGATTCAAGGGGTATCGACAAATATGGAGACCATGTCCAAGTTAACCATAAAGGAATCCTTGAAAATTTTACAATAATGATCATCCCAGTCCATTCAGTCTTTTCATAATCCCCACAAAATACATAAACAAGAAGAAAGTTAAAAGGGCACTGTATTCCACATGAAAATTTTTAATATTTTATTCTACAAGGGTAGGATGATGTTTAAATGAGAATAGAACAAATATATTAATAGAAAAGTAAATGGTAGAAACATAAATGAAAAGTTGAAGTGAGTGAAGCTGGGGCAAGAATATTTAGGATAATAATGGAACAGTTCAGAAGAGAGACAAAGAGAACCAAACAGGTTTAAGACAAAGAAGGTGAAGAGGTAAGGAGAAATTCAAGAGATGCTTCTGAGGTAGACTCACTAGAATCTAGTAACAGATTAGATATATGGAACAATGGTAGTAAATGATGAATACAGGGTCTTAGCTTAACCAACTAGGTAGGTAAAAATATTAATTACTAAATGGAGAAGGCAGGAAGAGGAATTGTTTGGGGGGCAAACCAGTGATTATGCTGTAGCATCACAGAGAACTACATTACCGAGGGCCCCTGGTTTCCAAGCAAGTTTGGGCAATGGCAGATGCTGGTGGAAGACTGGAATTTGGCAGTAGGGAGAAGCCAGAGTATTCTTCCTTTCTCACTTTGCCTTCGGCAGCATTTCTCTTGGCGACTGGAATCTTTTCCGAGATTTCACCTCCTGCTATACAAGCTTTCTGTCTTTGGTTCCAGCGTCCTCAGTGGCCGTACCTCTAGCCTCAGCTATGATTCTAGCTCTAGCTGGGTGGCTTTGCCTTCTGGATTCTGGGAACTCCAGCTCTTCCTGTTACCCCTCTTGGTAGTGGCTTTCTGCTGTTGCTAATCTCCTGGTTGTCTTGCCATCCCAATTTTAGCTTCTCATCTCATTCATCACCTGTATAACCAATTCCCAATTAAGTTAAATTTCCTGTTTGAAATACCTAGACTGGTTTTTACCTTGACTGGACCCTGACTGATACAGTAATAAATACAGTTTTAGACACGCTGAGCCTAAGTATGGGGCCCCCTGATCAAGATATTTAGTAGAGACTTGGAAATAGTTAACAAAGACCTGGAGACAGAGAAACAGGCTTATAAGGCAAAAACTACAGTTGGTAGTTGAAGCCATAAGGTTCGATTTCCCAGGTGGAGTGAGGAGATGGAAAGATTAAACCCAAAGTGTTAAGCAGTGGGTTTACCCCTGAAATATCAACATTTTTTTATTTAAGTCAAGAAAGAACTTGAAGACTGAAAAGGAGTAGCCAGAGAAGTAGAAACCCAGGTTAGGAATGTCACAGAAGCCAAATGAGAAACAAAATTCCTCAAGGAAAGGGCCCAGTGGAGTCAAACTTGGTGGAAATAGCAGATAGAACACATTAAAGGATTGAGGCAAATATTTTCCTTTCTGTTTAGCAAAGGAAATGTATTGCTACGTTTGTCAGAACAATTAACTTAAATGAGTTAAGATAAATGAGAATAGGAGGAGGCTGAAGACATCAATGAATGTAAGCTACTTTTTCAGGATACTGGATGATAAAGACCTTGAAAGAAAGAATACCTTAAGTTGGAAGGAGAGGAAGGGCTGAAGCCATCAAAGGAGTGGATACTGAAGATCTCACAAAAGACGGGGTGGGATCAAGAGTAGAAATGGAATGGTTATCCCTTTGGAAAGAAGAGGGAAGATAATATGGTTGGTCAACATGTGCAAGGTTACTAATTCTGCTTTTTCTAACATGGTGTTATCAAGTGTATCCACCATGCACAAATTTCTCTAAAATGAACAGAAGTATCATTCTCTCCTACCCACAGCTCCCCTCTAAAGCAAAAAAAGATGTAGTTGTTGAAAGAATCATACATCACCTTTACATATAAATTACACACTTGAGGCTGAGTGTTAACTCTTCTCCCAATGTCTCTAGCAAGACATGAAAACTTCATGTTTACAGTGACTGATATTAGCATCTTGAAAAAGAACAAAGACATTCATAAAATTGGCTTTTTCCAAGTGCTAATCTGTCAAACTTTTTTTTCTCTTGTGACGAGGATATTTATGATTTACTCTTCTAACAACTTTCAGTTATGCCATACATATTATTAACTACAGTCACCATGCTGTACATTACACCCCCAAGACTTATTTTATAACTAGAAGTTTGCTCTTTTGACCCCCTTCACCCACCCCCACTTAAGGTTTTTTATTGAAGTATAGTTGATGCACCATATTATACAAGTTACAGGTGTATAATATAGTGAGTCACAAGTTTTAAAGGTTATACTCCATTTATAGTTATTATAAAATATTGGCAATATTGCCTGGGTTGTACAATATATCCTGGTAGCTTATTTTATACATAACAGTTTTTACCTCTTAATCTCCCACCCCTATTATGCCCCTTCTCTCTTCCCTCTCCCCACTGTAACCACTAGTTTGTTCTCTATATCTGTAAGTCTGCTTCTTTTTTGTTATGTTCACTAGTTTGTTGTTGCATTTTTTAGATTCCACATGTAAATGATATCATACAGTATTCATCTTTCTTTGACTTAGTTCACTTAGTATAATACCCTCCAAGTCCATCCATCTTGCTACAAATAGCAAAATTTTCATTATTTTTTATGGCTAAGTAATATTCCATTGTAGATATGTATGTACCACATCTTCTTTATCCACTCATCTGTTGATGGACACTTAAGTTACTTCCGTATCTTGGTAATTATAAATACTGCTGCTATGAACGTTGGGGTGCATGTATCTTTTTGAATTAGTGGGGTTTTTTTTTCAGGTATATATCCAGGAGTGGCATTGCTGGGTGATATGGTAGCTCTATTTTTAGTTTTTTGAGAAACGTCTATACTGGTTGTACCAATTTACATTCCCACAAAGAGTGCAAGAGGGTTCCCTTTTCTCCACATCCTTGCCAACATTTATTTGTATTCTTTTTGATGATAGCCATTCTGACAGGTGTGAGGTGATATCTCATTGTGCTTTTGATTTGCATTTCCTTGGTGATTACTGACCTTGAGCATCATCTTTTTATGTGCCTGTTGGCCATCTGCATTTCCTCTTTGGAAAAATGTCTATTCAAGTCTTCTGCCCATTTTTAAAATTGGGTTGTTCGTTTTTATGATGTTGCGTTGTATGAGTTATTTATATATGTTGGATATTAACCCTTTATCAGTCATATAATTTGCAAATATTTTCTCCTGTTCAGTAGGTCGTCTTTTCATTTTGTCAATGGTTTCCTTTGCTATGCAAAAGCTTTTAAGTTTAATTAGGTCCCATTTGTTTATTTTTGCTTTTATTTCCTTTGCTTTAGGAGACAGATCCAAAAAAAAATTGCTGTAATTTATGTCAAAGAGCGTTCTGCCTATGTTTTCCTCTAAGAGCTTTATGGTTTCTGGTCTTAAGTTTAGGTCCTTAATCCAATTAAAAAAATTTTTGTATATGGTGTTAGAGAATGTTCTAATTTCATTCTTTTACATGTAGCTGTCCAGTTTTCCCAGCACCACTTATTGAAGAGGCGGTCTTTTCTCCATTGTATATTCTTGCCTCCTTTGTCGTAGATTGACCATAAGTGTGTGGGTTTGTTTCTGAGCTCTCTGTTCTGTTCCGTCGATCTTTGTGTCTGTTTTTGTGCCAGTATCATACTGTTTTGATTACTGTAGCTTTGTAGTATAGTCTGAAGTCAGAGAGTGTGATTCCTCCAGCTCTGTTCTTCTTTCTCAAGATTGTTCTGCTTATTTGGGGTCTTTTGTGTTTCCATAAAAATTTTAAAATTTGTTCTAGTTCTGTGAAAAATGCCATTGGTATTTTGATAGGGATTGGAAGTGAAGAAGTAAAAACGGTTATTGTTTGCAGATGACATGATACTATACATAAAAAATCCTAAAGATGCCACCAAAAAACTACTAGAGCTCATCAATGAATTCAGTAATGTTTCAGGGTACAAAATTTATATACAGAAATCTATTGCATTTCTGTACAGTAACAACAAACTATCAGAAAGAGAAATTAAGGGAAAAATCCCATTTACCATCACACCAAAAAGAATAAAATACAAAGGAATAAACCTATCTAAGGAGGCAAAAGGCCCATACTCAGAAAATGATAAGACACTGATGAAAGAAATTGAAGATATAACACAGATGGAAAGATATACTATTTTCTTAGATTAGAAGAATTAATATGATTACAATGACAGTACTACCTACAATTGTAGATTGTAGGCAATCTACAATTCAATGTAATCCCTATCAGAATACCACTCAAGCTTCTTGGAGAAAGTTGTAGTCCCATATTTTACTTTTACAGATGCTAAGCTACCCGAAAATACTAAGAAAACCAGTTTCATATGTTCTACTTAACATACATTGTGTGAAGTATAGGAATGGTATAGCCATTTGTGGAAAACCACGAGATCTTCTTTGGGTAATTACCATGAAGCTGTAAATTACTCTATAGTATGTCTCTCTCTGTTGGTTTGTATTTGCTTATAAGTAAAGGCTTAGAAATCAGGTAGCTTTAATCAATTCCCATAAGAGTAAAAGTTTGAGCAAGTAATATCCAGACATAAAAAAAATAGATTGAAGGGAAGTGATGATTTCATAAATATATTCTATTTTGTTGGTAGGGAGAATTATTTTTGAAATAAATAG
Source organism: Delphinus delphis (assembly GCF_949987515.2). NCBI lineage: Eukaryota > Metazoa > Chordata > Mammalia > Artiodactyla > Delphinidae > Delphinus > Delphinus delphis. Next base: position 51,189,466 of record NC_082699.1, read on the forward strand.
CTAAGGACAGAGGCAACAAGAGTAACAGGTAACAACTTGTGCATTGCTTAGTTTATACCATGCTGTGCTGACCGTACTTTATGCATTTTACCTAACTGAATCCTTAAGACACAGCCCTACACATATTTTACTTAGTCTTTAAGACATAGCCCTACGACATAGGTAATATTGTTGCCTCCATTTTACAGATTAGGAAACTGAGATCTGGGGAGATGAAATAATTTGCCCCAGGCGACCCTCAGAGTCTAGACTAGACCTCAGGTAGTGTGGCTCTAAAATCCCCACTCTTAATCACTCTGCTGCAGTGCACTTTATAGCTGAACTAGTTAGTGTCCTGCATGTAGTTACAAACATAGGTTTTACAAATTTGTCTGCTTTTTTTTAAGGACCAATATTTGGCGGTACAGTTGTTAAATATTTTTTTTCCCCTAAATATATCTCTAAAGAAAAGAATATCTCCACAAGAATAATTTTGATTTTTTTTAATGCACTAAAAGAACATCCCAGAAACAGAACAGGTATTGACTTATTAACGATGAAGCACTATATAAAGAAGCCCCCTCCCCACTTAGTAAATAGGAATATAGTGTAAATAGATGTGAAAGGAGGTGAACACTTTAGGATTAAATGCAAACCCTAAAGTTGTATACAACATTCATATATGGCTTATTATCTCATAGCAATAGTATTTTCATAATGACGTATTTGACATTCATATTTATTGGTAAGATGCTTTTGACTCAAAAGTTAAACAAAAATACAGAAGAGGTAGTTTAGCAAATGCAAGGTGAGAAAAAGGCTTTACCTTTGTATTTTTCCTCAAAAATCTGCAGCCATTCCTTTTTGTTCTAATTTTCTTCTGGATCATCCAGGAAGATAGTGATGCTTTTGGAAGAAGCCGATTCAAAACCCTCTAAGAACTGATTCCCCCAAGTGGACAGTGATGTTTTTGAAACAACTGCTCTGAAAGTCACCTGGGAAGTCTGCACAGTGTTCCTCTCTGTCTTGGATAAGAAAGAAATTCTGGTTCAAAGGAGTCCTGTTAAGATCTGACCAGCAGTTGTAGGAATTATGTTTCTCCTCCAGTTCTACGCATGGTCTCATAAGATGGTAATTTCTACACTGACCTAAGAATATTGATAGAGGCTCTGTCATTGCAAGTCAGGAACTGCTTTAAATGGAAACTATACATATTGAAGTTTGCAATTAAAAGTTTGAAAAATTCTCTAGTTGACCTGTGAAACTGCATGATGAGTACTACAAGTGACTGCATGTAATTCCTCATGTTTTCAGTTGTGTTTCATAAAGTCTTCACATCTTAGACTCAAAGGGAGTTTTGGCTTCTGACTGCCAGAGGCCTCAAGCTTTAGCTGGGGTCAGGAGTAGGGAAGGTCTATTGATATTCAAATTCTCTGACAGGGGTCATTTGACCCTATGTACAAACTAGCTTATCCTATCCTTACAATGAGAAATAAGCCCACAAAGAAAAGAAAAGTTAAGTTTCAAGGGGCAGAAAAACATTCATCAATTCGCAAAACTAGAACAGTCATTTACCAGACAATGGTTAGGAACCACTAGAAACAAAGTGACATAATATTAATCAGGTATGACTTGTTGCACAGAAGAAAGCATAAATACAGTAAATAAGAGGTTTATATGTAGCCCCAGCAGAGTATGTACACATCCAAGCTGCTGTGAAACTGAACGGGAATTCCTGCAGCGGAACCCCAGCTAAAAGCAGTCTCCGTGCACAAGAGTTGGAAGGTAACAGATGTTGGGAACCACGTGTGGTAACACTAAGCAGATATCCACATACCTTGATCCTTGAAAATGCAATATGAGAAATGTCACAAGCGAAATAGCACTTTGCCTGCCAAGCGCTGTCTTTCCATAAATATGCACAAGTCAATTCTCCAGTGGGGGGTCTGCAACCTCACACCTTCTGCCCCTCTGTGGGACCAGGGGTGGCTCTCTCTGGGGGCACAGCGAGCTGAGTCACATGCTGTACACTTACTCCTGCTGCCACTGCTGCAGGTCGCAAGCTCCCGCCTTCACAGTCTCCAGATGCAAATCAAAGCATAAATAACACAGAGACCACGCTCGTGGCTCCTCCTCTCACAACGTGACTGGGAACAGGTACTGGTCCGAGCAGCGCAAATGCAACCCACCAGTGTCCGGGAGTGGAGAGTAGCTTTGTGCACTTTTGCAAAAACAACCCCCAACCAAGAAAAAAAAACCAAACAAACAACAACAAAAAAAACACCACCCTGTGTCTTTTATTTTACTGGTTAGCTCTGTCTGTAGCTAGGAAGACGCTGTGTTGCTCCTGGGCTCTTTCTATCAGCTTCTTCTTCTTCTTGTTCTTTCTCTCCTTTGCCTTTGGCGCTCTCTTCCCTACAACAGGGGGAAGAGAAAGAAATGAAGACATGTCAGAAAAGGCTCTTTCTCTAGGAAAGAAAACACAAAACATTAAGAGTTTTATACAAAGCCCATCTGGAAAACATCACCTATGGAAAAAGCAGCCTCAAAGAGAAAATTGTTCACATTAATTTTGACGGAATAATAATAATTTACTAAATTGGATATGCTGTCTCAAACAGAGACTGATCTTCCTGTTACAGGGAACTGGCATATTTAAAAACCTCCCAGCGGCCTGATCAGTCTTGCAAATATCATTCTGCCACAAAAATTCCATTTATCCCCTCCTCCTTTTAACAAGGCTACCCTTTACTAGACATCTTTACATCTTTCTACTGCTCCATATGTCAGTGGGTCAAAAGAAAATAAGCATCTATCTACAGTAAATATACCAGAAGTTTCAAACGCCCCTCTCCCTGCCCCCACGGGAGAAGAAAACGTCTAGCTTTTAACATTATTCCCTCAGTGTTCTCCAAAGGCCAATAAATGAAATGACATATGTGGAGTACTTTATTTTCTATAAAAATTCATGAGGACATCATTTTTATGTGGCTTATGGCTTCTTATACAAACCTCCTAGGCAAGTTGGTCTTATTGAGAGCAAGAAAAATGCTTGCTTATTTCTGAAGAGCTGATAGGTGTGTGTTTTACTACCAGAAAATCACACCCTGTTATCCTATTTCCCTCTTTGCCTTAGCCACTAGGAAGCACAGACCACAGCTAAATAGTTGAGGTTTTCCTCCATCAGGAGTTTTGGGATGCAGTTTTCCCTTTGCCTCTGCTGTATTTTACTTTTTCCATCTTGTGGTATGGTTTCCAGTCTTTATAAGGTCTCAGCATTTCTTTGCAAGTATGTCTACGTAGGACTGTGAGAAAAAAGAATAAGGAATATAGGCATTTGCTTTAGGTCCTTTGGGTTCTAAGCATATAGGAATCATGGGATTTTTAGAACAGAAAAGAGCTTGAAAGTTCATCTGCATTAGAAGTTTGGTGCTATACACCTTCAGGACAGGAAGGTTCTTCCTCACAGACTAGAAAGAATCCTCCCGTCAGCTCTTCTTCCTCCTCTACCTGTCCCTACTTCCAATTTATCATGTAGTTCCACAAAACTTAAGCTTTCTCTTCCTGTGAGGTATAGCTATTAGACACCACAGTCATCAGTACCACAAATAGAACATTCCGTTCTAATCCATGCTCTCCATCCTTCCCACACGTAAGAAACTCAATATTCCCAAGATCCTTTCATTACAGGGATATAGCTGGTCAGCTTTTCAATCCAGGCAATGGAGAAGTGGCTGATATAAGACATGGAAAAGAAATAGACCACAGGTTAGGAAGACAGATTTGAGCCACAGGAAACCAGAGTCACAGGAGATTAAAGGATGCCATGAGATTTTTAAGTAAGGGAGATGGTTCTCATTTCTGCTCTTTCTGATCGGAAAGGGTCTGTCTTGTTTGAGGATGGAAAAGTCTTACTCGTAAGACCCTAGATTCAATAAGTAAAACTTTGCTGAGTTCAACTTTTTATCACAAGAACAAAGATAAAAAAGAATAACTTATTTTTAATAGGATACCACAGTAAAATAATAAGAATATAAGCATGCCTCATATTAAATTATGAAGGTCCTTGAAGTTAACGTCTGGTTCTCATTAAGTTCTGGCATTATGTTATAAGGGCATTTTGCCAACTTAAAACGTAGTTAATCCTACCCAATGGAACTTTAGTCCAAGGCATCGTTAGTCAAAGAAACTGTAAAGTTACAACTATTTAGTAACACTGTTTCTAATGATGAGACACACCTAATAAGGACAGAGAGATGAAATACTTAACATAAAATAGCATATTTAAAAAGAAGTTTCACTTATAAAGTTTTATGAGGAAGGTTTTCTTAGTTCTATATTTTCTCTCAAAAACAACCAAAAAATCCTTAGTTAAAAAAAAATCATTGCTGACTACCATGTAAAAATTCAGTTTGTGTTTCATTTATTTAAAGGCTGGAGTTTCTTTTAGAAACAAAATAAAATTAAATGAAAAAATAATGCAAACATTCCTAGATTTTAAAATGTGTTTTGTTAAGATAAAAATATACTGAATATAATTTAGAGAAAACCTTTCCCAATCACCATTTCAATTCTTTGTATAAATTATGTAGTTGAATGTTAGATGTGTACTCCTTCACTAACAGCAAATCTATGCTGTGACTGCAAACTCTCATTTTCAAAGAAGGTTAATTTCATGTCATTTACCTATTATCAATATATTATTCTGATGTAATTGTCAATATCAAGTAGTTTTTGTGTTTGCTAGCTGATAGAACATTGTGTAATAGAAGTTCCTCAATATTTGCATAAAGTAGTTAATACTGGGACAAAAAATTCAGAAATGCTTCTGAAAACTTATTTTATAGATTATATGGTTATCCCATTGGCGATAAGTTTTATAGTACTGGTTCCAACTAGAGATGTTTTGGGAGACCTTATTACAACCCTAAAATTTTTCCTCAGATGCCTCTTTTAAATGACATCTCTGTGCTATTTGTTCACTGCTTGGTTTTGTTTTTGGTCAGCCACGTGTCACGTAGGATATATTTGCAAATACCAAAGGCTTAAGACGATTAGCCAAGACTTGACCATGGATAGTTCTAAATTACCTGAAAATATTTTGTGGTCCATAGTAGGTTGTTTGGACTTTAAGCCAACTCAAAGTAGTAAAATATTAAAACATAACCTAACATAGAGTATGAAAAGGGTCTTGCACACATTTTCTTCTGAACTCTACTAAGATTTTCAAATATAAGGAATTGGTAATATTAAGGCTAACAGAAATATATATCCCTATTCTTATCTATATATTTGAAAATAAGTTATATTGGACCTACAAGTGTGCTAATTTGTTTCCACTTAACTTCTTTACATCTGTGACTATGAACTTAGACTCAGAGAATGACTTGTGTAGTTTCAGATTGTTCCACATTATCAAGTACATTCACCCTGAGCATTTAAGGGCAAATATGATGCCAGTCACCCAAAGAGTGATTCAACCCATGGACTTAACTTTCTTACTTCTCAGTTCACAAGAGAAGACTCGGCAAATATACTGCCCAGGATGAGCAGAAAAGGTTTGAGTTTTATGAGGAGATTGTCAGCCTTCAGCTATGTCCAACTCCAATGAAAAATTCTTCATATCATTGTCCTGAGTACTTGAAGAATGCAGTGGCCTTAAATTACTATTGGGGGAATCTCTTCAAGATCAGGCAGAATCTGATCTACAGAGCAAATCTTTACAGCACTGTTATATGAATGCAAGAAGATGACTGGCCCAGATATAACAGTTTTTAAGGAAAACAATGTGGTTTAATAGAGAAAGGTCCTCTCTAAGAGGAAGGAAACCTGGCAGGTAGGCAGTCTTGTAACTGAGATGTCTGGTAATACATTGTGGTTGTGACTCTCAGTTTCTACATTTATAGGATGAAGATGCTACAATTATCTTTCACTAGAAAGTCATGAGGCATCGTGTGAAAAAGTTGCGTTCCTAGGATGAAAAGGTATGTAAACCATCACTAGCGAGACAAGGTTATTATCAAAATGAACAAAGTTAGAAAGATGCTATCAAAGCCACACTCTAACCAACATAATGACACTGACTTGCACACATGTGGAAATGGTCCAACAGGATAACCTATCAACTCTTCTACAGGAAAAGGTGAACAGTCCCTTATGGAAATACTTGTAACATCCAGCCGTAGATTGCTGCTCTTAGAATCAGGAATAGGACAGATTATTTTGAACCAAGATATCAGGCAGACTTATAAATTACATGAAGCTGTGAAAATACTGACTCCACTGCCAGTCAGACATGAATTTCATTCTTTCATAAGCTCCCCAATTCTAGGAAGGTCTTCAAATGATTTTTCCTCTCACTAGATTTAGGTAAGAGTCTTTTTATCATCGGAGCAATGGTTATTGTACGTACATCAGTAAGGTACAAAGGCTGTCTAGGGTTTGTATTATGATTACTAAGTGCTTTGAGAAAGACTTCCTAATGGTAAATACAATGAAAGAAAATTGAAGAATAAACTCAGCAGCTGTGACTGTGGAAAAAGATAAAAGCTTCTCTCTCTATATATATACACAAACACATACACACACAACTGAGCAAAGTAAGCTACATCATGCAAATGTAATTAACTATAGTTACCATTGTTACAGCCACAACTATGATGACAAGGCTAATCACCTGAAATGAGTACCAATTTTTACTAAATTTTAATGGTAAGTCTGTGATGCTGACTTGAAACCTGGGCTTCACTGTATTTATGAAATTCACCACGGAGACTTGGGAATCACCTCCAGTCATCCTTCAAAGCAGCTAAAACTGAGGACAAGAAGTCTGTAACTACTAACTCGATGAATCTTGTCATACTTCAGAGGATGTGCTGGAGGTGAAACATAAGGTTGCTTCCACATCTAAAGCCACAAGGACTGAGATGTAGACAATAAATAGTAACTGGGTTATTTCTTTTTCTCGTATGAGCAACTTTAGTTTGCCCAAGAAGGAGTAGCAATAGAGATTTATTTATTTAAGAGTGATTGATAATTCTCTGGAAAAATGCCAGCTGATTCCTAAAATACTTTAAAAGCTCAAAAAAGAGACAAAAGACCTAAATACAATTCATAAAGGAAATAAAATAGCTAATAAATATATTTAAAGAATCAAATCTCATAATTAAAACCTCCAACTAAGATGAGTTGCCACTGCAAAGATTCTTAAAAGTAAAAATATGTAAAAAGCTAGTGAGAAAACGGTAAGACAGCATCAGGATGCATTATGAGAATATAAAATTGATACAGTCTTTTTGAAAAGCCATCTGGCAATGTATACAAAAGCATTAAAAATATTCCTAACTTTTGACTCAGATTTAGGAATCTATCCTAGGAACATAACCTAAAGTTGAACAGAGATTTCTGCATAGAGATGTTTACTATAATTCTGGAACAATTGTAAATTACCTAAATGTCCAACTACAATTTTTTATGACCTCTTTTTATGATTACAGAAATCATAAAGTTTCTTTTCAGCTATGAATTGAAGTATTTTGTACTTTAAGGCCATGACAGTTAAATTTATTCCCAAGAGTACTACTATGACTTGTCCCTAAAACTTGTCATAAATGGGTATAAGGAAAAGCCTGTAATTCAAAAGCATTCCTACTGTGGTGGTAAGCAGGTTCCTTAGTGGAGGGATCAATCACAATTGCATCTAACACATGAAAGTTTAAGAACTACTAACCTAAATATTTTAGACATTAAGAATGGATGTTGGCTCACAAAGCTTCTTGTATCTAGAAAGGTGTCCAATTAGGCAAATATGATGAGCATGACTGGGATCTACCCCTCTATATTCTACATCATCCAAGATAAAAATCTTTCCACTGTTCATAGTGGTTCAGAACAACATATCGATGGTTATTTATTTACATCAGCTGGAGAGTCAGAGACAGTGAGCTAGAACGAGTAAAGCCAATGAACCTATTTGGCTCCTTTACAGTACAGAGTTCCTTAATTGACATTTTAAGTAACATCTATCTGGTTTTTCAAAAATACACTCTACTAAAAACATTTCACAGAGAGAGATCGTTGTCTTTTTAAAGGACTGGTAAATTGTTCAATAGTTGTTTGATGACTGTGATCAAATTTTCTTTGAGAAAAAAATAATCTAGAGACAAACCAATAAATGTCATAGTGTTGAAAAATAACAAGCCATCTACTAAGGAAACTTTACTGGACATCTTGAATTTCAAGTCATAACTTGAAACTTCCAAGTGGTCACTTAGTCATTTCATCTTTATAAAAAAAAAAAGAGCATGTGCTTTCAAAAATCTATACACAATCTGGAGATAGCTTACCAGTTGGCTTGTTCATCTTACAAGGCTATTGGTGGAGAGTGACAACTGACAAAATGGGCTTCTCTAAACATACAAACATGAAAGTCATTCAGAATTCAGAATACTTACTACTTATGCAGATTTATACTAATTTGTAAGCTGTGATTCAATAAGCCGATTCTGACTGTGTGTTACTGTTCTTTTATCTGTAAAATTTTACCATATTTTTTGTTGCAAAAAGAAGAGTACAAAATGGCTTCCTTTCTCTTCGAGGCCTCTACTCAAAGACATTTTAGTAGGCATGAGGTCTCTTGCCTATTTTGCTGAAAGGAAGTCCCATTTGGTTTAAAAAATCTTGTTGCATTGTTCAACTTGATGAAAATGGAAGAGAAAAGCTAATCCTGAGGATGACCTGAACCTTTATGAATTAAGTGTATCACCACTAAGATTTCTTGCACATGGTGTTTCAAAATTTCCTCATTGTATAGCTCTGGAGAAAATTATTGTTCTTCAGGTCTAAGATACAACTTCTATTACCAAGCCCTTACCAACCCATTTGAAGCAGTAGAGACTACAGAAAAGTAACCTAAATAATATCTAGGTTTGTTCCACACAACATTGATCGCTCTAGTTGATTTGTTTAACTTAAGTTCTTAGAAATCTGGTACCTCAAACAGGAAAGAAAAAAAAATCAGTTTAGACAAGATTCCATGAAGTTTAAGATAGGTGAGAATAAACAAAAAGAGGTGGTTTCACAAATGTCTCGAGTTCTTTTCATGACTACTTTAGGTTCACCGTCAAGGACAAAGAGTTTCAGAGTAGTGAAAACTAAAATCATCCTGTCGAAAATTTCATTTGTGTGGAAAAAAATAAATATATAACTCTACCACAAGGGGGCAATAATTCACTTTTACTGTAAGAGTATCTCTGGTTAAAAATATATATACAGGGGAGCTTTTAGGTTTTAACTTCTTAAATACTTTCTTTTAACCCCAAGTGAAGGTCGCCTTTTTTTCTTTTTAGCCAATGGTAAGCTCTGTGGTGGACTAAGAATAGGTAGCAAGATCCAAATGCTGCACGAGGAAAAATGTAATTACATCTCTATTAAAAAGATGTTTGAAGGTAAAGGAGGCTAAGAGAAAAGAAAATAAAGATGAAATCTGCTATTCAAACAGTGATTTAGGGGAAAAAAGCATTATTCACAAACCCAGGTTCCCATTTTCTTACGGGGAAAGTTAACATAAACTACCTGCAAAGAACAGGTCCTTTGCTCTTAGGTCTCTTATCTATAAGAATAGAGTTGTAGGGCTTCCCTGGTGGCGCAGTGGTTGAGAGTCCGCCTACCGATGCAGGGGACACGGGTTCGTGCCCCGGTCCGGGAAGATCCCACGTGCCGCGGAGCGGCTGGGCCCGTGAGCCATGGCCGCTGAGCCTGTGCTCCACAACGGGAGAGGCCACAACAGTGAGAGGCCCACACACCGCAGAAGGAAAAAAAAAAAAAAAAAGAATAGAGTTGTAGATCTAAGAATGATCGTCATTATCTTCTGGTGCAGGGAGTGCACAGAGATTTAATATCAAGTACAAAAGCTGATTGTTAGGTGGTGACTCCTGAGCAAGGCTTCTGATCACGTTGGCTTCCCAGCCTCAGGCAGTGGACCATGTTGGAGAGGGTGGAGAGACAGCAAGTATACCCGACATTACTACCCTCTAGTCCAACTCTGCTAAATGCTTTAGAAATAAAGCAAGCCAGGCACAGAGAAATCCGAGTGACCTATCCAAGTTCCTACAGCTAATTAGCAGCAGAGCTGGACTTGCAGCCAGGTCTCAATATTTCTCTCTTATATAATTTTACAGCTTTAAAAGTCCCTGGGGCTTCCCTGGTGGCGCAGTGGTTGAGAGTCCGCCTACCGATGCAGGGGACACGGGTTCGTGCCCCGGTCCGGGAAGATCCCACATGCCGCGGAGCGGCTGGGCCCGTGAGCCATGGCCGCTGAGCCTGTGCTCCGCAACGGGAAAGGCCACAACAGTGAGAGGCCCGCGTATGGCAAAAGAAAAAAAAACAAAACCAAAAAGAAACAAAAATAAAAGTCCCTGGATAAGAACACAGCAATAGAGTTATTTTTCAAGAAAGACAGAAGAGCATTAGAAGACGGCTAATATTACTCTGACAGAGTTCTATGAGAAAAACCCATGGCCTCATCATAACTGAAAACCCATTATTAACTGTTAATACGGCATACATGACAACTTATCTGTAACTTAGAGACTTTCTGTAAATATACACTGCATTGATTCATTGCTTATTCTTCTACTTACCTTTTATCAAGATGCAATCTATAAAATTTCTTGGTGGGGTAAGTGGATTGGTGGACAGTCCTGCTATGGACCATGCACTGTAAGTGCTTCAGACACATTCTCATGTAATTGAACATCATCAAAAAATTTAAGCATTCAAACCGTTCTGCTAGAATGTCATGCAGCTATGCACCCTGAATGTACTCAAAATAAATAAAATTTGCAGAAAACAATCAGGCTCATTTGCAACTCTTAAATTAAGTCAGAAAAAAAATCAGGTTTTGCAGAGAAAATGATACTGATTTCATTTGATTAGGAGTGATGGGATAACCAGAGAAGAATTCCAAGTTGCTCCAAAGCTGACTTCATACTATAATGGAAGGTACCTTTTAAGATAACTCCATTTGAATAAGATGATTTAATCCCTTCATCTTGGGCTTCAATCGATAACCATTAACTAAATGAAAAAAAAAAAAGTCCAAGAAATGAAATGTAGGACTATCATCATACAGCAAGCATTTATTTAATTTGGATTCAACACAATTTGGAACTTGAAGACATACTTACAAGCAATAAGAACGTAAATAATGGTTTCTACATGGTAGCTACGTCAGAGCGTCGGTTATCAGTCCAGCCTATGGCTTACCTAAGTGGCAGGCCTTACATGAGGACAGTCAACACAGGGTGACATGAGGGGATACATGTTCCAGCCTCCATAACTGCATCCCCTCCTCTGTGCCCCTGTACCACTTTGAACCTCCCTAACTAAAAAATTTACCACCCTTTATTGCAATTTTATGTGTGCTTATATTTCATGGCTACTAGTTTGTGAATAATTACAAATAGCTGCAATGTAATGCCAATATGTGCCACAGAGTACTGGTTAGAGGCTTCCTAAAAATTAAGTTACAGATATTCACTCAAATTTATCTCAATTAATATGGTGAGCTAGAGCAAAGATGTCTGGGCTAGATCTGAACGCTGAATGTGGTCAGGAACCAAAACCATAGGGTCTTTGTCATCCATCATCAAGCGAACTCTCTTGTTCTTCCTGGACTCTACATGGCTTCTGCTCTCAACTCCAGCTTACGCATGGTTTATGAAGGCAGCCCTGGCCCTGAATAAACCCATGACCTTCCAGCTTACCTCCCTCTTATAACGGCCTCAATCTCTTTTGCCTTAATTGCATATTCCCAAGAGAAGAACTCAACATGCCTTACTCCCCCTCAGTTAAACTACAGAGTCATGGATGCCTGGCCGGTCCATGGATAGGTCACTCCCAGGTCTAGCCTGGAGGGGTGGGTGAGTCACATGACACTGGACTAGGCAGGCATCCAGGATACATGGTTAAGAACATGGGTTTGGGGGTCAGACAGTCATAGATTCAAAGCAGAGCTCTGCCTCTCAAAGCTAGTGATCTTGGATCACTTTTTCTAAGGCTTAGTTTTCTTATTTCTGAATGAATAATATCAATGGTACCCACCTCAGCATTGCTGTAAAGGATAAAGAAAATGTGTGTCAAGTTTCAGATACTATACCTGGCACGTACATGCTAAATCAATTCTAGCACCAGATGAGGTGCCTCGTGTGTATTATTTCTAATCCTTATGACAGCCCGCAAGGTAAGCATTATTTTCACTTTGCCGATGAGGAAATAGGTTTAGAGAAGTTAAGTAAACAGCTCAGGATCACATAGCTCGGCAGTGATTCAAACCAACATCTGGCAGATTCTAAAACCTGTACTCTTTCCACTATACTCTTTGGATCCCTTGTGCCCAGCAAAACTTCTTTGATCTCATAATCATTTAAATGGCTGCTGAACAAACAAATTAATCAGTAAATACTAGGCTGGAGGCATCAAGATCCCCACCCAGTCCCCCAGCACATCAGGGTGCTCTTGGGCCATATTAGCTCCCCATTGGGACTGGCCTACAACCTCTATTTCTCATATTAATTATTCCTTGGGTTAAAGGCGTTCAAAGCCTCAGTTTCCTGGGGTCAAGCAACACATTTAGCGCAACTCAGTGTCAACAGTGCGCCCGTGGTAAAACTCAAGGGAAGATGACACGGGATGTTTCTTTTTCAGCTGAGAGTTGGAAGAAGTTTAGACCTGTGGTTCCAAAAGCTCGTTTATGGGCCAGAGATAGTATAATCCTCCAGGGAGTTTTTTTTCTTTTTTTAAATATAGGTTTCCTAGCCATACACTGACTCCTGAATGAAACCTTCAGGAGGGAAAATCCAGAATTTTTTTGCTAAGCTTCAGACATGATTCAGTGCAAAGTTAAGATACATGCAAGTCGAGAGCATAACGCTGTGCTGAAAAGGGTGTGGGCAGGAGAGAGAAAGGACTTTGGAACAGGATAAAGAAAGGAGTGCCAGGCATCCCTTCAAAATGAATGGCTTCCTCCTTCCCGACTGAGCTGACAGGTAGCTTCCAAACTGTGCAACGAAGCAAGCCTCTTTGTGCCCGGACTCCCTTCCCTAGGTTCTCTTTGTGGTGATGCCCCGAGAAAGCAGCAGAGATCAAGCTGCCTGTGTTGAGAGGAATGTACACATGAAGAAAGGGTCCCTTATCTTTTTGTTCAAGCTAAGTCACTCATGTTGTAGGTCACTCATGTTACAGCAGATTCATTTCTCCTGTGGTTATATTCCACAAACTTGCTTTACTCTAAAGAATCTCTCAATTCACTCAACAGATTCTGGTTTGAAAGACAATCTACTTGGTTTGCAGAAATTCTAAGGAGTTGGACAGAAAAAAAAGAAAACAAGACTATGGTTGAAAACAATTAAAATTATCATCAAATTTGGAGCTTCTGCCTTTTACTAGGATACAGATCTGGCACTTCAAAAATTGGAAAAACAAACAAAAAAGGACCCCTTAGACCAGGTGACGCAAATACCAGAGGTATTAAAATGTTATTGGTTGGGCTTCCCTGGTGGCGCAGTGGTTGAGAGTCCGCCTGCTGATGCAGGGGATGCGGGTTCGTGCCCCGGTCCGGGAAGATCCCACATGCCACGGAGCGGCTGGGCCCATGAGCCATGGCCGCTGAGCCTGCGCGTCCGGAGCCTGTGCTCCGCAACGGGAGAGGCCACAACAGTGAGAGGCCCGCGTACCGCAAAATAAATAAATAAATAAAATAAAATGTTATTGGTTGTATCCCAGAAAGAAGGAAGCATATTACAAGTCTTTTTCCTTCTTTCAGAAAGATGCTAACTATGAGTTTCCTCCATGTTATTAAATCATCATCATCTTCATGCTGCTGCTGTTAGCTGTGAGCCAGGCACTAAGTGTTTTACATATGTCAACTCATTTCATACTAAAAATATTCCTATGAAATAGATACTCTCTTCGGTACCACTTTGCAGAAGAAGAACCAGCAGATCAGAGAGGTAAGGTGGCCTAAGATGGCACAGCCAGTAAGTGGTAGAGTTTGGATTTGAACGCAGTCTCGTCCCAAAGCTTACACTCTTATCCATTATGCTATACTTTCTCTCATCACCTTTGTGGTATAATAAATGTGATCTCCTTAGAGGGAGAAGAGGAGGAAGGAGTCAGTGTTACACTCTTCCCTTTAATCATAAACTCCCACAAACCCTATGAATAGGTCTTCAGTCAAAGGGTTGAACCACTAAATTCATAAAATGGAGGCTGGGACCATCATTGGTTTGTTACAAGACCAAGATGATCAAGGGCATATTTTCTTTGTTATTCTTGCAGAACAAGGAAAATAAACAAATATTTGCCAAAATAAATAGTCTCCATCTATAAGTAAAGACCAGACAAATGTTTTGGTCACTGTAGAATCTCTGTCAACCACCCAAATAGCAGCAATGGATTTCAATCAGAGGAAACATATTTTACAAGGTACTCTAAATAACATGTTCAACACACCTAATGATTATTAGAGACATCACATCTCTAAGGTTTCAAAGAGTCTGCAACCTTTGCTGGGTTTTCTTGAATCCTAATATCTTGGTGATTGCCAGATATTAAAAGAGCAGAATATAGCTAATAATTATTTTTTTCACAAACATCCTACTGTTTAATAAAATGAGTTTACTTCCCCCCAACTGGAAATGGTATTTCACTCTCCAGAAAAAGTACATAGACTGTTAAACATATAATATAAACTGAAATCAAAAGAAAGTGCTAAACATCCATACACACACAGACACTCATTTACATAATAAGCGTCTGTAGTATTTCCCAAGCATTGCTCATGGTCATGTTTATATCACTATGTCCTAATCAGTTTTATTTGACTTAGGTGTTAAAGAAAAAGGAGAAATGAAAAGCTTACATATAACATGAAAAAATTTTAAATGTAATGGAAATTATTTAAAATAAATCATCACTGAATCAGATATCCAAGAGGAGTCTTGCATTCCAAACTACTATAATTTCAGTAAAGACATCACCTGGAATTTGAGAAGAAAAACTACATAAAAGAATATCAGTGAGCTATTACTATGTTATAGAATACATACTCTCACAGTCTGAGCAGGGCAGGTTCCAGGACCTGAGCTGAAACTTGACCTAAAAGCATCAACATGAAAATGGTTATTTTAAAAAGGACTTTGAGGAAAGACTACAGAGAATGCTTTGCCGAGAAAAAAAAAAGATGTCAATGCTCACAGGATATGTGAAAGATTATCTTCTAAAATAGAACTTTTTTCTACTTTTCACTATGTTGCTAATCAAAAATACATAAAATTATAGCTACAAAGCTATAATACAACCATAATAATTTCTTTATCTATTAGGGAAGTTAAAGACCGAGTTACTGAGAACAGATATGAAGAGCTTTTCTGCTGTAGCATTTTTCAAAAATTAGGTAACCATTTTTCTGACAACAGCTTAATTAGAACACAGTTGGAAAACAAGGAATGAATTAAGAAACTTCTGGAAATCGCCTCCAATCAGTTTGATTCTAATACAAAACAGAAAAAAAATGTATGGGTGATAAATATAAGATTTATACTTTGATACTTTTTTGAAGGAATAAATATTTTTAAACTGCCTTAAATTAATGTGTTTCCAAGTCTTCTTATAGAAAAATTTAAAATTCCACCAAATAATGCCATTTAAATATATTGTTAAAAGCTAAATTGGTTCTAACATAAATCAAGTCTTTTTTTGAAAGAGAACTGCAGATATATTTTAATGACTATTTAAACTTAAATTCTGGGTCATTAAAAGTTTCAGTAGCAATGAGGTAGGCTATTCAAAACTACTGGAGACAATTTCTCTGAGGTGTGTGTGTATTCATCAATGCATGTGTATCCAAAATATATCCGCCTCCATAGACTATCTGGGCACATTAGTTGAGAGAACAGCTTACTTTCATGTAAATATATGTGTGTTTATCTTACAGCATAAAATTATATTCTTTAGGATTACGACCAACAAATTACAAGTTTCTTTTAAGATAAGACTAAAAAAAATCTCGGGAATTTTTAATTTTTAATTTTAATTTTAATTATAAACTCAAAAGGAGTAGCAAAATTGCTCCAGTAAAAGTTTATGGTTTGGAGTCATCACTAATCAATGCTTTTTTTCCGGCTCTGACAGAACATTTTGCACTGAAGAGCAGAGTTTCTTTAAGCATCCAGTTTTTATGCCATAAAATACAGGAAAATGATTCCTATTAACTAAGAGCAGAGCATGACTTAAGATCTCTCCTCCAGTTCCTGTATTTATAAATAAAATATGGAAACAACCAAAAATCTGGACAAGAGGAAGTTGTGTGGTGAGAGGAAAGAAGGGAGAGAGGAAGGAATGAAAAGGAGGGAGACATAAATGATTATTATGGCTACCACTCAACTCAAATACAAATTGGTCTAGGGGACCATTTTAGAAATATTTCCTCATTTAGAAATCAATCACTGATGTCACCCAAATGACAAGGGAACATTTTCATCATGATAGGATATGATTTTTGAAGGCTTACTATACTACTACTAGTTAGAGCTTATAAGCTGGTATAAAGCTGGTATAAAGATTGCTTTGTCATAGGTCCTATCCTAAGGATTTCCATTACAAAAACACCAATGAGGCTGAATCACAAAGAGGTTCTAAACACATGATCCTTTGGGGAAGTTGGCATGGGAGATGTTACAAAAACAAAATGGCAACATTTGGGTCATATGCCATTTTGTTCTAAGTATTAAAGAAATACTTAAAAGGTAAAACGGCAGTATGATGACTACAGTTTACTAATACTGTAGTACATACTGGAAATTTGCTAAGAGTAGATTTCAGGTGCTCTCATCCAACACACAAAAAGTAGCTATGTGAGAAGACATGTTAATTAGCTAAACTGCAGTAATCATTATGTAGATGTATATCAAATCATCATGTTGTACACGTGAAGTATATACAATTCTTATTTAAAAATGAAAAGAAAAGAAAATGGGCATTTGATTTGGTCATTAGGATGTCATCAGTGACCTTTAAGGCAGGGGTTCAGTGATGCTGAATGCAGAGACCAGGCGGGCTGGAGTAAGTCAGAGGGAAGATGAGAGTGAATGCTCCACTACACAGCACTGTTCTGAGAGAGACAGGAGAGGCGAGCAAGGGGTTCTTCAGGATGGGGGAATCTGAGGTTATTGAAGGCTGAGGAACAGAAGCAAACAGAGGGTAGAAATGGTTTCTTCTATGGCTACAATGTGCCTGGCCACATTCACATTATCAAAGAGATAAAGAAAAAAGCAAAGATAAGGGATTCTCTCCAGGCAAAACTGTATTAGCGACTTAACTGGTAATATTAGATTTGAGCAATCGAAACTAATTCCTGTGTAAATCGCTCTGTCTATGGAGTGCATGGAAATCCAGAGGCCACGGACATGTTTAATAACCTTCCTTGATTCCTAATTCCTTCCTCATACTGTCATTCCTAGGTCTCTTTACAAGAGAAAGCCAAAAAATTAATGGTCTTTCCAGCAGGAAAGAATTGAATAAATGTATTCTCTGTGCCAAACTGTGATAATAAAAAGTAAATAAATAAAGTTAAAGGGAAAAAAAAGTAATATTTGAGCATAAATCCTTTTCCAAATTCATTCCACATAACTCCACAAGTTGCACATTATGTAAGTTGAGTACACTGATGAAATACTGTGGCTTTCCCATTGAGTAATAAATATTCCCTAATGCCAGCAAAATTTTATTTTATAGGTAGAAATTAGATCAGTTCCCATTAAGGGTTATCTTAACGCATAATGTTATGCAGGCAAAGAGTTTTTTCCCTAAGTGCTACTCCATGGGAATTTTATATACTATCAACTACGATTGGTATGTACCTATATATGTATACATTCAAAATAAGTGCACAAATTAAAATATGAAGTAGATGAAAAAAATAATGAAGTATTTACATATATGTCTGGTTTAAGTGTAAAGTAATACAACTCTTCTGAAAGGAGCTTTTCCCCTATGTTTTCTTCTAGGAATTTTACGGTCGCAAGTCCTACATTTCAGTCTTTAATCCATTTTCAGTTAATTTTTGGTGATGTAAGATAAGGGTTCAAATTCATGCTTTTGCATGTGGATATTTAGTTTTCCTAAAGCCATTTATTGAAGAGACAATCCTTTCCCCATTGAGTATTCTTGGCTTCCTTGTCAAATATTAGTTGACCAGATATGTGTGGGTTTATTTCTGGGCTTTTCTATTCTGTTCCATTGATCTGTGTGTCTGCTCTTATGCCAATACCATACTGTTCTGATTGCTATAGCTTTGTAATATAGTTTGAAATCAGGAAGTGTGATGCCTCCAGCTTTGTTCTTTCTCAAGAATTGCTTTGGTTATTCGGGGTCTTCTGTGGTTCCATATGAAAATTAGGATTGTTTTTCTATTTCTGTGAAAGATACTATGGGAATTTTTATAAAGATTACTCTGAATCCATAGATGGCTTTGGGTAGTATGAACATTTTAACAATATTAACTCTTCCAATCTCTGAACATGGGCTATCTTTCCATTTATTTGTGTCTTCTTCAATTTCTTTCATTAATATCTTGTATAGAACATTCACTTCCACAGTTAAATTTATTTCTAAAATTTTTTTTTTTTTACTGTTTTTAATGCTATTATAAATGGGATTATTTTATTTCTTTTTTCCAGTAGGTCATTGTTAGTGTACAGAAATGCAACTGATGTTTTGTATGTTGATTTTGTATCCTGAAACTTTACTAAATTTGTTTATAAGGTATAACAATTTTTTGGTGGAGTTTTAAATTTTTTCTGGGAACAAGATCATACCATCAGCAAACAGCCTATTTTACTTCTTCCCTTCCAATTTGGATGCCTTTTATTTCTTTTCCTTGCCTAATTGCTCTGGCTAGGAATTCCAGTAATATGTTGAACGGTAAGAGTAGGCACCCTCTCAACTGCATGGTCTTTGGTGAACGCTGCAGGGGGAAGGATGTCTTCAGAGGCCACAAGGGCTTTTGGGGTTTTCACTGGTGACTCCCAGTTCAGACGTTAGGCACCAAGGCAGGCAGCAGTAGTGGCTGGAGCCAGTGGTGTGCACACACTCAGGTTTAGGAAGCCAGCTGCAGGTAGCTGTGTAGTGGCAGGGGCCAGTTGCAAACACACACACACTGGTGGGAAGCAGGGCAAGCAGTAAGGGCTAAGGCCAACTGCAGTGCACTGGAAGCTGTGAGGGTGCTGGCTTCTGGTTCTGATCTCTGGTGCCAGCAGTGAAGCCTGGCATCAGGAGTCAGGCTGGTAGCATGTGGTATATAGCTGGAGCAGCTAGCTGCAGGTGAGCACAGTGGTACAGGCCAGTGATAGGAGACAGGGCTAGATCCAGACCCACAAGCAGCTGTGGGGGCCCTGGCTGTCAACATTCCCTCCTGTGGCTGTGTAGTCTCTCCAGTGATGGAGGTTGGGCCAGAGGCATGCAGCTGTGGCTTGCTGCAGATGAGCCCAGTGGTGCAGGCCAGTGACAGAAGACAAGGCCAGGTCCAGGACCACAAGCAGCTGCGGAGGCCTTGGGTATCAGCATGCACTTCCATGGCTGTAAGACCTGGTCACAGGTGCACACATGGCAGTGGAGGTCAGATAAGCAGTGTGCAGCTACACAGCTGGAGGGGTTAGCCCAGAGAGCACACACAGCAGCAAGGTCAGCTGGGGGGCTCTGGGCTGGCATCTGGTACGCATGCAGCCACAGAGGATCCTGGGCTTTTGCTGGGGTGGGAGGGAGAGGGGAGCAGGGAGGGACTCAGGTGGCTGGTGTCAGCAAACATGAATACCGGGGGGCAAAAACCCAGTGACATCTGTGATGGCTGTGCTGGCCCTTGGTTTCTTCAGTAGTGAAAGCTGCTGTTTTCATCCGTAGGACACGTCACTGGGAGCAGTGGCTTCTTTCACTGTGTATCTGACACTGGAGCCCGTGCTCTTCTTCCTCGTTCCCACACATCTTTATGGGTCGTGTCTCAGGTTTGCTGGTCTCTGGTGGTGGTGACTGAAGTGGGTCCTTCATGTAATACTCCAAAAGGCTGGGGAAGCTGGTCATTCACCCCACTCTTCCTCTCCCTGTGAGGCAAACTCTTTCCAGCTGGGGAGTTTTCCTTGGTGCCAAGAGTGCAGCCTTGGGGGATAGGATGATGGAGGTGAAAGGAAACATTCTTCCTTCTCTTTTTGTGTGGTTATTCTCAGGACTTTTTGTTCCACTAGGTTGCTGAAGTTTCTCAAGTGGATTCCAGAGCTCTCCCAGAGCTGTTTTTGTTTGTGGATAGCTGTCTAATTATTGATTTTTGTGGAGGGATGGGGGCTGGAGATCTCCTACTCTGCAATCTTGGTGAAGTCAGAGATAATTTTCTACTTTATAAACTGAACGGTAGGGTACAGGGATGATTTTATCATTGTTCTTTAAACAGTAAATATAAATTACGTGTACTTTTTAGTAAGTATAATATTTCTTTAAAAAATACAAAATCACTGTAAAATATCCACTCCCCAAATAGAAAAACAACCCCCAGAAATAACCATAGTTAACCAAAGGTGTGTGTGTGTGTGTATGTATATATATATATATATATATATATATATACACACATACATATATATATATATGTATATATATATATACATCCTGTAAACAAAAGTGTTACTGTATCATAAATGCTAATCAACTACTTGGTTTCGTAAGATATTCTGCAATGTTTTTTCAAGAAATGAAAACATTGGCATTATACTTTATAATTGTTGTATATTTAAGTATATTTCTGTCTTTTCAAAACAGTAATCCTCATTATCTGAACATAATTCATTCCTGAAAACATGCTGGATGGCAAATTTTTGGATAATGGAGACCTGTCTTCTATTTCCAAAATGGAAAAAGTAATTTATTTCCAGTTTATGAAAGTATCCTAACTAATTTCCCAGAATATCACTAAAATCCTTGAAAACATCTATGCAATAATCCAACCAAGGCTTTCTGAATTAAAAAAGAAATTTAAATAACCTAATTACCTGTTTAATAAAATTCAATAAACTCTGATAGATGTGTTTGTGTTAACCAAGCAATGATACTGTATAGTACTGGAAGCCTTCTATATTGGGGAGTAAAGTGAGCAGTGAGAAACACTATAGTGTGTTTTGTTTTGTTATTTTCTTCCTGCCATCATTTTCTTCCTTACTTGTACGCGTATGCCACACTTCATCCACAGGAGGAGTCTGTTCCTCCACTCCCTTTGAATCTGGACTGGCCTTAGCAGCTTGCATGACAGAGGTAATATTCTGGAACTTCTTTCATTAGAAGCATTGCATCTCCATTCTGGGTCCACCATCCTGCGAGGAAACCCAAGCTGATCACATGGAGAGGCTATGTGAATAGAGAGACAACAGCCAGCACCAACTAACTGTTCCACCATGCCAGCCCAGGATCCAAACATGGGAGTAAGAAGCCTACACATGGGTCCACCTTCAGCAGTCACTTGACACAACAGAATGAGTGCCCCCAGGTGAGACCCTCCCAGCCACAACCTGTCCACTCTTGGATCCATGCAAAATGATAATCAAATTCTTGATTTTAAGCTACTAAATTTTGGAATGTTTTTCACTAATTAATAGAGAAATGCAAATCAACACCACAATGAGGTATCACCTCACACCAGTCAGAATGGCCATCATCAAAAAATCCACAAACAGAGGGTGGAGTCAAGATGGTGTAATAGGAGGACATGGAATTCATGTCTCCTCACAAGTAGGGCACCTACCAGGCACCGGTGGGGGACCATGGACACCTAAGTGGATGGGAGGAACCACCAGTGACCAGATTGCAAGATCTTGGTTCCCAGACCAGAGTTCAGGCCCAAGCTCCTGTGGTGGGAACTCTGAGTCCAAATCGCTGGAATAACAGAGAACCTCAGACCCCAGGGAATATCAATCAGAGTGAGACCTCCCAGAGGTCCTCATCTCAGCACCAAGACCCAGCTCTATCAAACTGCTTGCAAACTCCAGTACTGGACATCTCAGGCCAAACAACCAGGAAGACAGAAATACAGCACCACCCATCAAAAAAAGAAAAATATAAATAAAATGACAAAATAATTTGTTACAGACAAAGGAGGAAGGTAAAAACTTACAAGACCAAATAAATGAAATAGGCACTGACCTGAAAAATAATTCAGAGTAGTGTTAGTAAAGATGATCAAAAATCTCAGAAACAGAATGGAGAAAATACAGGAAACATTTAACAAGGATCTAGAAGAACTAAAGAGCAAACAAACAGTGATGAACAACACAATTACTGAAATTAAGAATACTCTAGAAGGAATCAATAACAGAATAACTGAGACAGAAGAATCGATAAGTGAGCTGGAAGTTAAAATGGTGGAAATAACTGCCAGGGAGAAGAATAAAGAAAACAGAATGAAAAGATTGAGGACAGTTTCAGAGACCTCTGGGACAACACTAAACACAACAACATTCGAATTATAGGGGTCCCAGAAGAAGAAGAGAAAAAGAAAGGGTCTGAGAAAATATTTGAAGAGATTATAGTCAAAAACTTCCCTAACATGGGAAAGGAAATAGTCAATCAAGTCCAGGAAGGAGAGAGCGTACCATACAGGATACACCCAAAGAGAAACACGCCGAGACACATCTTAATCAAACTATCAAAAATTAAATACAAAGAAAAATATTGAAACAGCAAGGGAAAAGCAACAAGTAACATACAAGGGAATCCCCATAAGGTTATAGAGGATTTTTCAGCAGAAACTCTGCAAGCCAGAAAGGAGTGGCAGGACATATTTAAAGTGATGAAAGGGAAAAACCTACAACCAAGATTATTCTACCCAGCAAGGATCTCATTCAGATTCAATGGAGAAATTAAAAACTTTACAGATAAGTAAAAGCTAAGAGAATTCAGAACCACCAAACCAGCTTTACAACAAATGCTAAAGGAACTTCTCTAAGGAGGAAACAGAAGACAAGGAAAAGACCTAAAATAACAAACCCAAAACAATTAAGGAAATGGTAATAGGAACATACATATCAATAATTACCTTAAATGTATATGGATTAAATTCTCCAACCAAAAGACACAGACTGGCTGAATGGATACAAAAACAAGACCCGTATATATGCTGTCTACAAGAGACCCACTTCAGACCTAGGGACACATACAGACAAAGTGAGGGGATAGAAAAAGATATTCCATGCAAATGGAAATCAAAAGAAAGTTGGAGTAGCAATTCTCATATCAGACAAAATAGACTTTAAAATAAAGACTACTACAAAAGACAAAGAGGGACACTACATAATGATGAAGGGATCAATCCAAGAAGAAGATATAACAATTGTAAATATTTATGCACCCAACAGAGGAGCACCTCAATACATAAGGCAAATGCTAACACCTGTAAAAGGGGAAATCGACAAAACAAAATAATAGTAGGGGATTTTAACACCCCACTTACACCAATGGACGGATCATCCAAAATGAAAATAAATAAGGAAACACAAGGTTTAAACAACACAGTTGACCAGATTGCCTTAATTGATATTTATAAGACATTCCATCCAAAAACAACAGAATAAACTTTCTTCTCAAGTGCTCATGGAACATTCTCCAGGATAGACCATATCTTGAGTCACAAATCAAGCCTTGGTAAATTTCAGAAAATTGAAATTGTATCAAGTATCTTTTCCAACTACAATGCTATGAGACTAAATATCAATTACATGAAAAAAAACTGTAAAAAATATAAACACATGGAGGCTAAACAATATGCTACTAAATAACCAAGAGATCACTGAAGAAATCAAAGAGAAAATAAAAAAATACCTAGAAACAAATGACAATGAAAACACGATGACCCAAAACCTATGGAATGCAGCAAAAGCAGTTTTAAGAGGGAAGTTTATAGTAATATGATCCTACCTCAGGAAACAAGAAATATCTCAAATAAACAACCTAAACTTACACCTAAAGGAACTAGAGAAAGAAGAACAAGAACAACAAAAAGCCGAAAGTTAACAGAAGGAAAGAAATCATAAAGAACAGATCAGAAATAAATTAAAAAGAAACAAAAGAAACAATATCAAAGATCAATAAAACTAAAACCTGGTTCTTTGAGAAGATAAACAAAATTGATAAACCATTAGCCAGACTCATCAAGACAAAAAGGGAGAAGACTCAAATCAACAGAATTAGAAATGAAAAAAGAGAAGTAACAACTGACACTGCAGAAATACAAATAATCAAGAGAGATTACTACAAGCAACGATATGCCAATAAAATGGACAACCTGGAAGAAATGGACAAATTCTTAGAAAAGCACAACCTTCTGAGACTGAACCAGAAAGAAATAGAAAATATAAACAGACCAATCACAAGCACTGAAATTGAAACTGTGATTAAAAATCTTCCAACAAACAAAAGCCCAGGACCAGATGGCTTCACAGGCAAATTGTATGCAACGTTTAGAGAAGAGCTAACACCTATCCTTCTCAAACTCTTCCAAAATATGGTGGAGGGAGGAATACTTCCAAACTCATTCTGTGAGGCCACCATCACCTTGATACCAAAACCAGACAAAGATGTCACAAAGAAAGAAAACTACAGGTCAATATCACTGATGAACATTGATGCAAAAATCCTCAACAAAATACGAGCAAACAGAATCCAACAGAACATTAAAAGGATCATATACCATGATAAAGTGGCGTTTATCCCAGGAATGCAAGGATTCTTCAATATATACAAATCAATCATTGTGATACACCATGTTAACAAATCAAAGAATAAAAACCATATGATCATCTCAATAGATGAAGAAAAAGCTTTTGACTAAATTCAACACCCATTTATGATAAAAACGCTCCATAAAGTAGGCCTAGAGGGAACCTACATCAACATAATAAAGGCTGTATATGACAAACCCACAGCAAACATCATTCTCAATGGTGAAAAACTGAAACCATTTCCTCTAAGATCAGGAACAAGACAAGGTTGCCCACTCTCACCACTATTATTCAACATAGTTCTGGAAGTTTTAGCCACAGCAATCAGAGAAGAATAAAAAATAAAAGGAATCCAAATCAGAAAAGAAGAGGTAAAACTGTCACTGCAGATGACATGATACTATACATAGAGAATCCTAAAGATGCTACCAGAAAACTACCAGAGCTAATCAATGAATTTGGTAGAGTAGCAGGATACAAAATTAATGCACAGAGATCTCTTGCATTCCTATAAATTAATGATGAAAAATCTGAAAGTGAAATTAAGGAAACACTCCCATTTATCACTGCAACAAAAAGAATAAAATACCTAGCAATAAACCTACCTAAGGAGACAAAAGACCTGTATGCAGAAAACCATAAGACACTGATGAAAGAAATTAAAGATGATACAAACAGATGGAGAGATACACCATGTTCTTGGATTGGAAGAATCAATATTGCGAAAATGACTATACGACCCAAAGCAATCTATAAATTCAAATCCCTATCAAACTACCAATGACATTTTTCACAGAACTAGAACAAAAAAATTCACAATTTGTATGGAAACACAAAAGACCCCAAATAGCCAAAACAATCTTGAGAATGAAAAATGGAGCTGGAAGAATCAGGCTCCCAGACTATACTCTAGACTAAACTACAAAGCTACAGTAATCTAGACAGTATGATACTGGCACAAAAACAGAAATATAGATCAATGGAACAGGATAGAAAGCCCAGAGATAAACCCATGCACATATGGTCACCTTATCTTTGATAAAGGAGGCAAGAGTATACAATGGAGAAAAGACAGCCTCTTCAATAAGTGGTGCTGGGAAAACTGGACAGCTACAAGTAAAAGAATGAAATTAGAACACTGCCTAACACAAAAATAAACTCAAAATGGATTAAAGACCTAAATGTAAGGCCAGACACTATAAATCTCTTAGAGGAAAACACAGGCAGAACACTCTATGACATAAATCACAGCAAGATCCTTTTTGCCCCACCTCCTAGAGAAATGGAAATAAAACCAAAAGTAAACAAATGGGACCTAATGACACTTAAAAGCTTTTGCACAGCAAAGGAAACCATAAACAAGACCAAAAGACAATCCTCAGAATGGGAGAAAATATTTGCAAACAAAGCAACTGACAAAGGATTAATCTCCAAAGTATACAATCAGCTCATGCAGCTCAATATCAAAAAAACAAACAACCCAATCCAAAAATGGGCAGAAGACCTAAATAGACAGTTTTCCAAAGAAGATATACAGATTGCCAACAAACACATGAAAGAATGCTCAACATCAGTAATCATTAGAGAAATGCAAATCAAAACTTCAATGAGGTATCACCTCACATCAGTCAGAATGGCCATCATCAAAAAATCTACAAACAATAAATGCTGCAGAGGGTGTGAAGAAAAGGGAACCCTCTTACACTGTTGATGGGAATGTAAATTGATACAGCCACTATGGAGAACAGTATGGAGTTTCCTTAAAAAACTACAAATAGAACTACCATATGACCCAGCAATCGCACTACTGGGCATATACCCTGAGAAAACCATAATTCAAAAAGATTCATGTACCACAATGTTCACTGCAGCTCTACTTACAATAGCTGGGACATGGAAGCAACCTAAGTGTCCATTGACAGATGAATGGATAAAGAAGATGTGGCACATATATACAATGGAATATTACTCAGCCATAAGAAGGAACAAAATTGAGTTATTTGTAGTGAGGTGGATGGACCTAGAGTGTGTCATACGGAGTGAAGTAAGTCAGAAAGAGGAAACCAAATACCATATGCTAACACATATATGTGGAATCTAAAAAAAAAAAATGGTTCTGAAGAACCTAGGGGCAGGACAGGAATAAAGACACAGACGTAGAGAATGGACTTGAGGACATGGGGAGGGGGAAGGGTAAGCTGGGATGAAGTGAGGGAGTGGCATGGCCATATATACACTACCAAATGTAAAATAGATAGCTAGTGGGAAGCAGCCGCATAGCACGGGGAGATCAGCTTGGTGCTTTGCGTCCACCTAGAGGGGTGGGATAAGGAGGGTGGGAGGGAGATGCAAGAGGGAGGGGATATGGGGATGTACGTATGCATATAGCTGATTCACTTTGTTATACAGCAGAAACTAACGCAACACTGTAAAGCAATTATACTCCAACAAAGATGTTTAAAAAAATCCACAATAAATGCTGGAGAGGGTGTGGAGAAAAGGGAACCCTCTTGCACTGTTGGTGGGAATGTAAATTGATACAGCCACTATGGAGAACAGTATCGAGCTTCCTTAAAAAACTGAAAATAGAGCTACCATATGATCCAGCAATCCCACTTGGGCATATAGCTGGAGAAAAACATGGTTCAAAAGGATACATGCACCCCAATGTTCATTGCAGCACTGTTTGCAATAGCCAAGACACAGAAGCAACCTAAATGCCCACAGGCAGATGAATGGATAAAGATGCGGTACATATATGCAGTGGAATATGACTCAGCCATAAAAAGAATGAAATAATGCCAGTTGCAGCAACATGGATGGATCTGGAGATTATCATACTAAGTGAAGTAAGTCAGACAGAGAAAGACAAATATCATATGATATGGCTTATATGCAGAATCTAAAACAAAAAAAAGATACAAATGATCTTATTTACAAAACAAAAGTAGACCCCCAGACTTAGAGAACAAACTTTGGTTACCAAAGGGGAGAGGGTAGGGGGAGGGATAGATTGGGAGTTCAGGATCGCCATGTACACACTGCTATAATTTAAAATAAAAGGCCTTTCCATGAAAAATAAATAAATAAAAATAACCAGAAATGTTTTTTTGGAACGTTTGTCATGCAGCAATAGATAACCAGAGCATACACTACGCAACTGGGAAGACTACTGAGGTAAGACTGAAATGCACTGAACATCCTCCTTGCTTGGAGTCACACCATTGAAATGTTTTTGCCGGCAAGTGCATGTGAACCCATTATGGTCGGGTTTGATTCATAAATTTGGAGTAAAATTTTTTGCAAGTTATTATAGCAAATATTCCCATAGTGACAATTCTGGTATCATGGTGTATCCGTAAGATAACTTAGCTGGGTTACAAGATTTTGGAGTTACAGCCTTCATCTTTCAAAACTTAGATGCTATTTCCACTATTTTTTTTTCTTTTAAACACCCAAACTGGAAGTCTGAGGACAGCTTGATTTTGATTTTTGTCCTTTGGATATAAAGTACTTTCTTTAGAATTTTCTCTTTTATCCTTTTTTTTCAAACGTTTTTGCCAGGCTATGACTATATGTAGATCTCTCTTTCACAGACAGTTCTTTGGCTCTCTAAAACCAGGCCATTTTTCAACTCAAGTTTTTACTGTTAATACTGTTAATATCATCTTTTTCCCATCATCATTTTCAGCAATTTGTCCTTATCCTCTAAAATTCTGTTCGTTTCCCAAGTTTTTCCTCCATGTCATTATTCTATTTTCCAAATGATCAATTCTGTGCCTGACACTCCCCAATGAAAATGTTAATGTGACTACTCTATGCTCAAATTGCCTTCAATTCTTTATCTCACCTGATCTCTCTTTTAATCTGATCATGTTTTCCCTTTATCTCATTCTATTTACTATTGCTTTCTAAGCTATTTTATGAATATTATGTTTTCCCTGTACCTTATTGAGGACAAACTTTTTCCCTAAATTTTTCTTCTGTCTTATAATGCAGCAATGTCAGGAATCTGAACTTCATCAAGTTTTAGAATGACTTCCCTCTTATTCTACAGTAATTATTCTATAAACTCATCTTTTCCTCAAAAAAAAAAAAAAAAGTAAAGTCTACTCAGATTTAAGAGATGAAGTGGGGGGACTGCCTTTGGACAGTCTCTACCCATCTGGGTATTGATTAAATTCCATATTCATTCCAACTCATGACTAGCACTTGATTTACCCATCCCCCAACCGAATCCAATGTTTAGCACTTTTTCTCTGCTGTGACTATGCTGAACTAAAATGGAACCTTCTCTTAATGACTGTCTAGATTTCTGACACACTGAAGGGAAATACATTAAGTTATGATCTTTAACAATCACTCCCATCAGGTTTCTTCCCATCATTCCCCTGACTTATAGCACTTAAGGGACCCACACTTTCCAGGACACAGTATGCATTCTTATGTATTTATTTTCTGGGAATTGAGTATTTCTAAGAAGCACAGCACCAACAGGCTTTAGAGAGAAAGATGTAGGAAAGAGGAATCTGGCATAGACAGTTTATCCTTGTCACTAGGAGCACAAGCCCTGAAGCCAGACGGTCTAGATTCAGATTCTGGCTCCGTTATTCAACTTGCTCAAACCACACAGCTAACCTCTGTGCCTCTGTTTCCTCACCTGAAAATCAGGAAAACGAAGAGAATCTAACTTACACAATTACTGCAGTAATTAAATGAGCTCATATATTTAACACAATATCTGGACTATTACAAGTATTCACTATTAGTTATAATTATCATTCTGTTGTTATAAAGCAGAGGCCACACAACAAAATGACATCTGTCCGGTTTTCTAATTGATATGGAACTTCCATTTCTGACCCAGGGGCAATTCGGCTGTGAGGGGAGAAAGCATTTCTAGCTTTCAGGGAGCCAGAGTCATCAGTAGCATAATGTACATGACCCTCCACTTATGTTTTTAAACAGACTCCTTTTGGTTTTTAGTTATTGGAACGTCCTTCTGGATTCTTATGACAGGTTGCCTGTTGGTTTTGTTTTACAGTGTCATCCATTTCATCCTTATAAGGCTTTTAGTGAGAAGTCAGGAGGGGTGTAGCAAAGGCAAATCCATCTAGGTACCATTCTAAACCACAGGCCATTGATCATTAATCCTAAATATGTTCAAATACTAAAACTCAAGTTTACATGACTGAGAACAGCTCTCAGGTCCAATTCTCTTCTGTTTACACCAATGGCAAATGCGAAATTCTAAAAATCTCCCAACTAGAATTATGAACTGTGGGCCAAAAAATATTGCAGTGCTGGACAGAAATTTGAGGGCTCATCTACTCCATACATGTGTCTTAAAATGCGTCTATATCAATTTATCCTGGAAAAAGTATTTAGAGACTGAAAGTATTCTTAATAAACATAAGTACCAAGGAGCTCGATTATGTGAATTCCAAGTCCTCTTCTCTGGTTATATAAGTACAGTTCTTCAAAGAGAAAAATAGTTGGCCATCAGGTTCTATGTCATCTTTATATTCTTTAAACCTTATTAGATCATCCTTTACTACCGTTTTTAAAAAAAATTTTATTGGAGTATAGTTGCTTTACAATGTTGTGTTAGTTTCCACTGTACAGCAAAGCGAATCAGCTATACATATACATATATCCCCTCTTCTTTGGATTTCCTTCCTATTTAGGTCACCACAGAGTATTGAGTAGAGTTCCCTGTGCTATATAGTAGGTTCTCATTAGTTATCTATTTTATACATAGTATCAGTAGCGTGGATGGACCTAGAGACTGTCATACAGAGTGAAGTAAGTCAGAAAGAGAAAAACAAATATTGTATATTAATGCATATATGTGGAATCTAGAAAAATGGTATAGATGATTTTACTTGCAAAGCAGAAATAGAGACACAGACGTAGAGAACAAATGTATGGATACCAAGGGGGAGTGGTGGGACGAATTGGGAGATTGGGACTGACATATATACACTATTGATACTACCCTTTTTTTAAAGTATGTAGTTAACAGATGCACAGCTTAGCTGAGAAAGTTTTCATAAATAACTAGCTTTGTGTAAATACTGCCTATTCTTCTTTTGTAATGTCACATTTATTTTAAACAAGAAACTGAAATTTTAGTCTTGCCAAATTATGTAAAGATTTCTCCGACACTGCTTCTAGCCTAACCCTTTTTTTCTTTTAATTTTTATCATATACCTTTTATTCTATGGGTTGTTTTTTTTTTAACATCCTTATTGGAGTATAATTGCTTTATACTTTATGCTTTATTGTGTTAGTTTCTGCCGTATAACAAAGTGAGTCAGCTATACATATACATATATCCCCATATCTCTTTCCTCTTGCGTCTCCCTCCCACCCTCCCTATCCCACCCCTCTAGGTGGTCACAAAGCACCGAGCTGATCTCCCTGTGCTGTGTGGCTGCTTCCCACTAGCTATCTATTTTACATTTGGTAGTGTATATATGTCAATGCCACTCTCTCTTTTTGATTCTCTTTACTAGAGGTACTTACATTATATAAAAGTAACAGAACTGGGAGAAATGCCATTCCAAATTTTTATGTATGGAACATTTAAAAGTGGTGAGTTCCTAAAGTGGATGCTTTCCAACAGTCGTCTTAGTTCAGGAAAGCAATATTACATAGGAGGTTAAGAACATGCTCTTCAGAGATGAAGAGCCTTGGTATAAACCTTAGCTCTGCCACATTAATTTATCCAAAGCCTCATAGCTAGTATCTTCTCTAAGCCTCAGTTTCTCATTTTTAAAATGTGAGAAATAGTTGTTTCTACCATATAAAGTTGGTGTGTTATGATTAAACAAGGAAATAAAGTTTTAGTCCAATTCATGGCATGTAGTAAGCATTGAATGTATGTTAGTAGTGGTGGTGGTGATGATAATAATGATAACAAAAAAGACTATAAATGAGACAGAGAGGAGGAAGAGATCTCCTTAGCCTTCCTTAAACCAACCACATGAAACAGTCTAACTCACAGCCAAACCACAGGGGAGGCTGGACCACACTCCCTGACACTGCTGTAAGCCCGTCATGGCTCCACAGGGGAGGCTGGACCACACTCCCTGACACTGCTGTAAGCCCGTCATGGCTGTGCCATCCCAGCTCACTCACGCCACAGACTGTGAGTTTTCTGACTTGTACTAGAAGTTGCTCTTCCCATCTCCGGATGGATGGTAACGGCTGGTTTGGATGGGATTTACTCTACATCCTCTGATTTAAACAGCTTTGCAAAAGTAATTTTTCGTTGTTTTGAGAGGATAAGTAACACTACAGAAGTACTTGTGTTCAACAAAGTAAGGATCATGCAACAAAAGGAAAACACCCAAAGGAAAACAAATGTGTAGAGGAGATAAATTCACTTCAGGATGGATGTTGACCAAAAAGAAATTACATCCACAGTTCTCGCAGTTGGGGACCAATGGCAAATTACATGCCCCCTGTTTAGCAGCTGAAAGGCAGCCAGATCCTGTGGCTTGGCTCCCTCACAAGCTTTAAATACACGAACTTGCAGAACTGCACCCAAGTAAGCAAATAACATGCAAACTGCTTTCGGCTAAGAATAGAGAGAAAAGACAGAAACTTTTCAATAACTCCAAGCTTGAAGAGATTATACAGATAAATGGGTTCAGCTTTGCCAAGGTAGAAACATTCAATTAAGTTTACAAAATCTCTAAAGGATGCTTTATAACTCTCTTTCTCTCTTGCTCCCATCTTACAACTAGCTAAGTTGTAGGAAATTTAGATAAATATTTCAATAGCTGCTTTTCTTCTATTTTTTTCCACCCACCCAAATAGGTTTCCCACTATGAAGGGAAATGGAAAGCAATCTTGTCTCTTGTCTATACTATTAACTCTGGTTTTTAAAGAAGCTATAAGGCAAAATACCTGCTGGTGAGGAAAAATGTTGCCAGTGGGGATTACACAGCCTCTGTTCAGCTATAGTATTCATAAAAAAAAGAAAAAAACTATGTATCTATTTTCCTACCTATTTTAAGCCATCTGGGTGATTCTGATGTGTTCTCCTTGGATTGGATCCTCTCTCTAGATGAGCACCACTAAGACTGCTTTATCTGTGTTCTTAAATGGACTGATATTATCAACATCATTATTAGTTAACATCAATATGTACCCAGGTACTATGCCAGGCACTGATCCACTTAGTATTCATTACGACTTTTGAGGTAGCCATTATCATTTTACAAATGAGGAAACTAAGGGTTGATGAAGTTAAGCAGCTGCAAAGGTCACCAAGCTACTAAGTAAAGGAGTCAGGACCTAAACTCCAAAGCTTTCACCCTTCAACAATATGTTGTATCGCCCAGTTATGCAAGAGCTTCAAGAGTTTGAAATAAAGTAGGAGTGGAGTACAGGAAACCAGATTTGAAAGAATAATGAAGATAAAAGAAAAAGATTTAAACTTGACAGGCTCTATTAGCCTGATCTCTGTCACTCTAATTGCTGTATGGTCCCCAGTTCTGAAGCAGCATGGATCCTCCAACTGCTCAATTACTGTTGATGAACATGGTAAGTCCACTCAGAGACCTGACCTAATAAATGTCCTGCATGACGCCATGTTGCCACCAGGATTTCTCATGAACGGCAGATGCAGTCTGAACCACAAAGTTGAATAATAGCGAAAATTATACAGTCTTGGTTTTGCAATGATTTTGAAGAATCATTATTCATCCCTAAATAAGTCATCTAACTCGTGATGGGTCCTCCATAAAGCCTTATTAAAAATACAACTCTGATCTCACACTTGGAGAAACTGGACTGTTGTCAGGGGGCACATACACCATCCCCTAGATCAACAGCGGAGCCAGGCATTGAGGTTGACCTATTACCAGACTGGTCTTGACCACCATGTGTCATTTTTCATCCCATTGACTATGATATGGTTCAAATCCTAACTTAACTAATTGACATGCTGAACTACCAAGTAGGATTTCATAATCCAATTTGTTCCTCATCATTTAGGCAGCTGTTTTAACCAAAATGTGCTAACTTGTTTCAGGACATGCATAAAATCCAGCATTCCTCTACCCAGGCTGGTAACATAATGGCACTTTGCCAGCGGGGAAAAAAAAAGCTTAGATGGCTCCCATAAAAACCTGTGACACGAAATTAAGCTAATTACAAAATGCAAGCTTAAGGTTTAAACTACTTAATTCTTACTAATCTTGCACTAAAAATTGAAGCCAACAATGGACAAGAGTTACTTTGTGTAAACTAACTCTCTTCAAATTAATGCTATTTCCTTTATAGTAAAAAGAAATGTTAATATAAAGTGGGTCTTTATTCTTCACATATCCTCCAAATCATAGTTTTGCAATACTTATGGCTCCAAGATAGCCAAAGTCCAGCAATGCCCTTGGTAATTTGAGATCTGCAGTACACTTTTGACACAAGCCTCCTTTATTTTCCCTTTAAATGCTGTCAAAATACATGAATGTTATCACTCCACATAACTTATGTTTGGATGCTTGGCGCTCCCAAAACTAATTGAATCATTTTTGGTGTCAGGTTACGGAAACAAATATTGTACCAAAAATAGAAAAGTAAAAAATAAAATAAAATTTGCAGAAGTCCAGTTACACAAAACTAGGAACTAACAACTAATATGAAACAAGATGTTGGCTAAAAAATTTTTTTAATTAATTAATTTATTTATTTTTGCCTGCATTGGGTCTTCATTGCTGCACATGGGCTTTCTCTAGCTGTGGCGAGCGGGAGTTACTCTTTGTTGCGGTGTGCAGGCTTCTCATTGCAGTGGCTTCTCTTGTTGCAGAGAACGGGCTCTAGGTGCATGGGCTTCAGTAGCTATGGCACATGGGTTCAGTAGTTGTGGCCTGCAGGCTCTAGAGAGCAGGCTCAGTAGCTGGGGCGTATGGGCTTAGTTGCTCCACGGCATGTGGAATCTTCTCGGACCAGGGCTCAAACCTGTGTCCCCTGCATCGGGAGGCGGATTCTTAACCACTGCGCCACCAGGGAAGCCCCAATGTTGGCTAAAATTTAAAGTGAGGTGACACTAATAGAACAAGTGCAGCATGTGTTTTAAAAAAAGACTATCACTAAATAATAGTTAACCTAGAAATTTCAGCAACATTTCATAAACATGTATATTTCTTTGTTTCAGGGTAATACCTGGATGAAGCAAAAAGATTCTAGTTTCACATACTAAACAGGTATTCTTCTACAGTTAGTTTTGAGGGGAAAAAATAAAGACCAGTCAAGAGACCACTAAAGTAGTCATGGTGGGCAGTGTGAAGAAAGAGTAGGACTGAGTAAAGAGGGGGAGTGAGAAGTTGTTCAGGTGGTAGAATCAAGTGGAATAAGTGACCAAATGGATATGGAAAATAAGGATGATAGAGGAGTAGGATGATTTCCAGGCCAAAATGAGGAAGGAGGTGATGCCAGCCTCTAAAATAGGGCATAGTAGGTGGAAGAGCCTGTTTGAAAGGAGCATTAGAAGTCATTTTAGATTTTTAAAATTTGAAGTACATTTGAGATAACCAAGTAGAAATGTCAGGTCAGGGGCTGGGGCAATGAAGGCACTGAGAGGGAAAATATAATAAAGAAAAGGTCATAACAGACAAATAAGATCCTTGTGGAGAAGGGCTAAGATTCAGGAATACTGGGGTAGCCTGGAAAGAAAGAGGTTTGTCTCTTTCATGGGAAAATACAAGTTAAGTAGGTACAGTATTTGAAGATATACAGATGGGAAGAAAGGTGAAGTATAGTTTGTCTGCCATAATGTATGGACACCAAGGGGGGAAGCGGCGGGGTGTGTGTGTTGTGTGTGTGATGAATTGGGAGATTGGGATTGACATATATACACTAATATGTATAAAATAGATAACTAATATGAACCTGCTGTATAAAAAATGAAATAAAATTCAAAAAAAAATTGTCTGCCATAAGGAGAAGACATCATCTCTGAGAAGAGTCAAGATTAGGAATAATTTCTGTGACAAATGAGAAAGAGCTTAGAGAGAAGTAATGGGATCTTCAAGCTGGGCTGAGGAATTTGCTAAGATTGTGAAGTGTTCTGTCCACACGGTCTGTGATTTCCTCAACCTTAGACTGACTCAGGTTTGGGGGATTCTGAAGCACTAGAAGAAGAGGCTAAGTTCCAGCCTCTCCTGCTGAGCCTGTGTGTGTTGTTCAATCACAGAAAGACTAATGCCCATGATGCAACCTCCACTTATACATACATATGCCTCTCTGATCTGATGCTGAGTTTAAATGAACATTGTCACTATCAACATGAAAAAAATCAGAGGGCATAATTTTTCCAGTATTACAAACGAAGCCACACACATGTTAGGCCTGCTATAAAAGTAAACTTAAGCTCACATAAAATAGTCCACTTTTGAAAAGAAACTGGCTAAGAGATTGCATATTTATTCATATGAAATATACATGTATTTAAATTATCCATTCTTTTTCATTTACTTCAATGCTCATAAAAAATGCTGGTCTCAAATTTATCACCTATATAAAAAAATACATATTTATCTTAAAAAAATGTTTTAAGTTTCACCACATTAACAACTCTAAAAAATGTTGAAACCCATGAACAGATTTCTGGGGGAGCACATTTGCCAAGTTTTACCTCGAAGAAATATTTTAAAATTCATTTTCATAAAACAATTTTTCAAAAAGAAGCTGACATGTCCTTAATTCTATTTGTTTTAGCTGGCACCACTCAAGACTTAGAAAGCTTAGAAGAACAGAAGCTAAAACTATCATTGTACAACACAGAAGGTTATAAATGCAGCATTTTTGTGCAACTTTGTACTCATTTCAATCCATCTAAAAGTTAAAAACCTTGTACTTGGACCTGACAATCTATTCATAAGTATCCAGCTGTGATAATTTCAAAACTCTTTTCCATAGTGGAAGTCTTGGACCCCTCATCTTAAAAAATAAAATTACCACATAATTTTTTATATTTCTTTTTTTCTAAGCTTCTTAAGGAATGCACATGCTCTTTGCCTATCATGGGCAAAGGTTATGAAGACAATTCACCAAAGAGGAAATGCAACTGGTAAACAAAGGAATGGAAGAGGGATCCCCCTCATTAATAAATGAATATAATTGAAAACAGATGAAATATTTTTAAAAACATAATACAACTGTTTGAAAATGTAAAACGTAGTTCTGGCAAGGTGTGGCAAGGCTAATACTCATATTATGCCGGTAGCGCAATAATACAGCCCTTTGGAAAAGCATTTGGCAGTATGAATGTTGGCAAAAAATTGATGTTCTTTTATACAGTAATTCTACTACTCAATCTATTCTAAGAAAATAATTCAAAATATTGGAACATTTATAATAATAATCACAAAAATATTTTCTTGTAAAATAACTTCAGGGTTTTTTCCTGATTATAATACTAAGACATTGTTATCTGCACAAAATTTAAAACTTGCAAAACGTACAAAGGAAGAACATTTTTACGCATCTACATTCATTCAGCTATTTACTGACTACCTACTTATATGCAAGGAACTTCTAAACACTGGGGACTGAGTAGTTGGTGTGACAATCCTTTCCATCATAAACATAAACCATGTTGGCTTATGGTTGATTGGCTGATACTTATGACTAGGGGTGATATTGATTTTTCCATCCTGATATTTTTTTGTTCAGGAGCCTTGCTGACAAAAGAAAACAAATCTCAAATGCAGGAAAATCTTAAGTGTTCAACTTTATAATTTAGGTATGGTTAAAAAAAATCATAGGATTATTACATGCAAAGCATCTTCTTATTCCTATGATTATATATATCATATATCTACATACGATTATACTTATATGTAATATATGTAGACGATTATATATATAATTTAACATATATTTTACACAATAGTCAGACTTTAATATGTATAAAAATGTCCAGATACACAAAAATTATGTACTACTATAAATCTATAAGCTAGTCATTTTAAAACTTATTTCAGAAAATATATATTAATGGTACAAAAGATACCCATTATCAGATAAGGCTCAAAATGGATGTAATCTACATATTCATCTTTGAGTTTTACAATCTCATGGCTTTCTGCTGGGTCCTGGATTGGGGAGAAATCCTTATCCCCGTGGGAAGATGGTCAAGGTTTGGGGAAACCATGACCGGGTCTGAATTAGAGACAATTGCCCAAGCAACTGGGGACAGTAACACAAGCAGGTGGGAAGAATCAGAAGACACAAAGGCATGGGACTGATGCACCAGGGCCACAAAATAGTACTCTACTCAATGGCAGAATTGTGCCCTTAGTACCTCATGAATAAATGACCTAGCTTTATGTGTCTAAGAGAAGGAGCTAGGAGTCTGGAACAGTACTACTACTTTCTGGAAGCTGAAGCTCTTTAGCATCCTAGCAAGCCATCCAAGGTCAGCTGGAGGAGTTGACAGACTCACAGTAATAAACAACCGTAAGCACCCAGGAAATACTAGTTATGTACAGACACTGTGTGTTCTCCGTTAAGCCTCACAAGCCTGAAAGGTAGATTCCATCATCTGTCCCCAATTTACAGAAAAGAACAAGAGTATCAGAGACTCTTGAAGGGCAAGTAGCTAATGAATGGCCGTCCTGGGGAGACAATCTCAGGACGGTCCAACTGCAAAGCCTTTTCTCTCTTTACTCCTTTGTTCTTCTGCCTCTCATCATTTGAGGGTTGCAAAAAATAGAAACAGATGGAGCAGGTGGCCCACAGTGGAGTCCCAGATTATGGTGATGTCAAGGCTGAACAGGTTGGCATCAAATAGAGATGGCAGGTCATCAAGGAACTTAAGACAATTCACAGGTGAGACTCCAGAATATTTACCCCTGGATGTGTAAACCTGCAATTCTACATTATGACTTTTCTGGAATGTTTTCTCTCCAAGCCATTTAGTAACTGGGTTACAGTAAGCGTAAGAAGAGTTCCTCCTCCATATTTTCAGCAGACCACTTAAGAACATATACATCTTGGTCGTATATACACACATACGAAGGCAATATGAATGAATGAGGTATATAAATGCTGATAGTATGTTTGCTTAAAATCCTGAACCTGTCCACAATAGGATTCTTGAAACTGCAATCTAGTAGTGCTTTATCGGGCGACAGTCTCATAACATAAACATTTAGTGTCCTTTAGAGTTTAAATTTCAAGTTAGAAGAGATAAAGCATTTAATAGACTCAGTAGTTTTATTGCTACAGATAGAAATTTTAGTTTTGCTACATTTCTTGGCATGTTTATTAAATCAAATGTTTTGCTTCTGTTTACAGTAAAGTCTTTATGAAATCAGAGCTTGAAAATATTAAGAAATTAAAATTAACCCAGAAATGTTCAGATACTTTCATTCTCATGACAGTTTACAACTACCCACCATCTTCCTAGGCAAATGCTCCCAGAACCCTCCTTAAAAAACATTATCTCAAACCTTTCATTTATGAATTCCTGCAGAATTACTTAACATATTGAAGTAAAAGGTTTTCTTTTCAAAATACACAGTCTCTCTGCCCACAACACTATCAGCACAAAAGGTCATTTATTAAAGCTGTAATATCCCACCCACTTAGTGAAAATAAATAAATACAATAAAACAGACCCTAACTCCCCAGCCCATCCACCAAACGGATTAGAAATTGGGTAGCCTGACTGTGTACCTGACAGTCACCTGACTGTGGCTCTAGAAATGTGAAAAGTATTTGGAAGCTAAACACAAAGCATAGGTTCAGGAAAAAGGAGTCCCTCCCAAGAGGCACATGATCTCTGAGGAGACAGGTGACAGATGTGCCTATGGACCAAAATAAAATAAAGATCTGGCCAACCAAGCTGAGAAGGAATTTAAACACAACAAAAGCTCATGTTAGCACATGTTGGTGCCAAATGTATCCTGAAATCTTTGAGAGGAAAGCATTTTGATGAACTGAGGCTATAAGTCATGAAATGAAAAACTTCTAAGCACCTACCCCTGCCTGCCGGCCACAAATGCTCCCCACATTTTGCCATATAACACAGGCTAACATTGTACTGTGGCAAGAGATTTGAGATTCTGCTGTTATTGTGTTTTTAATGAATGGTAGGAATCAAAACAAAGCCTTGAGTCAGCACAAAATACACACTGCACATCTCTCCAAGAGTGAAGCCAGGTCTCAGAAAAGACCGATGTGTCTCCAGAAGATGAGAAAAGGGATTACGGAGAAAAGAAACATGTTTGTGAGCAAAAATAAGATTACAACTCTTGTTATTAACTCTGGCCAAGCCTAAACAAACTTTTTTTTTCTTCCAGTTATCATTGAGTCATATGGCCACCGGCAGGAACTGTTATCACTTCATTTTCTGCAGAACGTTTCAGAAACTTGAAACCTCCCACACTTTCCCCATGTGAATACTTTGGATTTTTAAACAACCATGAAGTGTTTGCTTCCAAAATTGAATACATTTGACGGCCTGGTAGTACAGCTGATCCCTCGCAAACTGTTTAGCAGGGAGAATGAGGTGACGGAGAAAGGTACCGAGAAAGTTACTAGACCAAAGTGCACAATGGTTAAAAAGTTATTATGTGACAGTTATATAGAACAGCAATTTAAATTAATTAAATTATTAGCATTAAAGCTGTCTCTATTGTGCCTTTGCCTCTGTTTTGCTGTTCAACCACACAAAATGGAGAACACGTGCAAGAGCACAGCCTGAAACGCTGAAAGTAAAGAAGTAACATTTCAAACATTTGTTGTACTCTTCCTTGTGTTACTGACCCCCATGAAGCACTGGCTGAGCCACACAGAAACGTGAGACAAAAGATGCAAGTAAGTTAAATGCCAAGTACTTTGCCTGCGTCCTATTAACATAATAAGAAAAAAAACTATGCACAGTCTCAAAGTCCAGTGTGTGCTACAAACTTGGTAATAAAAAAATAAAACCAATCCTTGATTTTTCTGCAGCTGTTTTACAAATAAAATGCCTATTTTAGGTGTTTTTCTCTAAATAGAATCTCTCCTAAAACAAACAAACAAAACCCAAAAAACTACAAGTGCTTAATATCGTCTTTGAACCAGAGATAACTTTAAGGAAATCTCTGATACCAACAGATCCAAATTGACATCCCAGAAGTCCAACATAGAACACAGCTTCCTCAACGTTGTTGCTTGTAGCCCCCTAGACCCTTTTGATTTTGCTATTGTAATATCATCTTCAATTTCACCCAAACAATTTGAAAGGAGTCCTGCCTTTTGCCACTTATCTGGCTAAAGAAAATGCTTTGTCATGAGGGGACTTCCTTTCATGCTGATCTACTCTTTCCTGAGCTCAGGGCTAGTTCTTAAATTTTCACAGAGGTGGTCATTTCTGCTGAGAAGATCAAGTGTTGCATTTTGTCTAAAAGGAACTTGAAATGTAAAACACCAGGTTTCACAGCTCCAGCCAAGTTAAGTATGTGTGTTTTATAACAGACGCTAGCCAGAAATGCAAATGATTTCCATAAAGTTTTAATCCTGTTATCAATCCCTTGAGACACACCCCCTTACCCCTGATCTCTCCCCTGGCTATGGTTCTACATTTTTATTGCATGTTTTATAAAAGAAAAACACTAGTAAAGATACCCTAGATTCTGGTTTAGAAGTCCCAAGAGATGACACTGAGGTGTAGACTTAGACAGTTTTCTAATTAAAAAGTCAGATGGTCTGTTTCTCTTAGAAATGCTTCAGTTCCCAGTGTGTGCCTGTAGGTGTTTTGCTCATGGCCTCTTGGCCCAAAGCCATTTAAGATCTGCCTCAACAAGCCCCTTCGTGAAGTTGGGCCTCGCAAGTGATGGAGAGCCAGGATATCCAAGAAGAAAGGATTTGTACACCTTAAAAATGTACTGCTTTTACCGCAATTTAAAAAATAAAAATAAATTTTAAAAGAACTTGGAAATATAAAGAACATAAGCACAATTTTGAAAGAAAAGTCATTATATAGAAAAAGCAATTTGAAAAATTTTAACAAATAGATGAAAAAGAATCAAATATACTGAACTGTTTTAGCCATGGATGAAAACACCAATCACAGCTCCCTTCTGATAAAGTTTTTTTTTTTTTAATAAAAGGTATAATATACTTCCTTTATGAACCTCAAGCAATTGGCATCAACATTTTTCTATGGTGCCTGTTCCTGCTTTCAGCATTTGGTTCTTGCTTTAATTTCAGCTGTAGCAGCTTTTAAACTTTTCAAATCTTGAATCAACACAGCTCATGGTTTGTAGAATACCTATTGTAATGACAAGCCATGCATCTTACCAGAAAAATGCGTATTTTATTAATTTCTTTCAAGTCTATTGATCAGGAAACCCTTTACCAAGAAGACAGCAATTGTATCCAGACTCCAGAATAACTATTTGCAACCCATCTGGAGCTGTGGCATAGACCACAGTCAGAGTCCAAAAAAGAGGCTAAGAACAGAGCTGTTACAATTCACTCTCTTACATTCTTCATTCTAGAGATTATCTTCTATGGTAGCTTTACACTAAATCAAACTTCATGAAAGTCTAGGACTTGGGTGTACAAAAGCCTCAACACATTCTTCATCTAGATTATGATGATGATAATAAGAGCTACAAGAGTCAAATAAGTGAGTGCAAAAAAAATCACTATAACAAGGAGTACATTGAAGTCGTTTATGTAGAGGTAATTTCTGCACACTGTACATAAATTAATGTAGACCATTTTTTATTTTGTGTTTTGGGGCTATATCTGAAAAATCCATTAAGATAACCCTTGCAGATAGTTCATGGATTACTTAAAATATTAAATGAAATGAAATTTACACCACCATAAGATACTACTCTGATGAATACTCATTTCCATCAGAATGGGCATCAGTCAGACCCTGAGTAAACTTAACCAGTGAGGAGTCGGCATTTTGCTGATACCATTCTGTTTTTACATAGAAAGCAGCTTGGTTTCACAGTTGGCAGAACCCAGTAATGCTGTAACTCTGAAGTGGTCCTTGATTGAACACTCTATAAACAATGTAGTAAAACTAAGAAATGAACTCTTTACAGTTAGTGTTTAATAAATCGGGTAGGTTATGCCCACTGAAAACTGACCCAGGAAAAAAAACATGGAAAAGGAAATATATTTGAATTAGTTATGCAAAGGCATAGAAACACATGATTTTGAAGAAATGTATTGTAATATATATAACTTTCTTTCAGGGCTATAGAACTGCCTTCAATTTCTGCCATCAATTATCTGTCTTCAATTAAATTGCCACCATCAGTAAGCATTCTGGGTGGGGATGTTCTGTGCCAGACTTTGCAGGTCAAAATTCTATAGGAGGACTTCCCTGGTGGTGCAGTGGCTAAGAGTCCACCTGCCAATGCAGGGGACATGGGTTCAACCCCTGGGCCGGGAAGATCCCACATGCTGCAGAGCAACTAAGCCCATGCGCCACAACTACTGAGCTTGTGCTCTAGAGCCAGCGAGCCACAACTACTGAGCCCGCGTGCCACAACTACTGAAGCCCACGCACCTAGAGCCCATGCTCCGCAACAGGAGAAGCCACTGCAATGAGAAGCCCACGCACCGCAATGAAGAGTAGCCCCTGCTCACCGCAACTAGAGAAAGCCCGCGCGCAGCAATGAAGACCCGATGCAGCCATAAATAAATATATAGATAGATAGATAAATAAATAATTCTATGGTAACTTTAGGGAATCAACCTCAAACCAGAAAGCTGAGATAAGTAAAAACTAATCTCCAAGTGTCCAAAAAGCAGCCCCAGTCTCCTTAAGAACCCTTGAGGGTGGCTGGGTTGTCCATGGTTACTGAATAAAAGCAGTCTGTCTCTTCCAATTCCACATCCAACACACATTAGATTTAGAAGCCCCGGGGACAGCAGAAGGTGCTGGCGTCCTATGTTAAGATGGGAAAATATACTGGCCAAACAGCTAAATGTCCTATTTCAGACTATGTGAACATTCTGAAAACCCTATTGCAGCACCATTACCTAAAGCCCACACCTCTTGAAATTCTGGCATTATAATGATCTCTGAAGAGATACAACAATGGTATTACCTAATTTAATCACATAAGAGTCCAGCAAGTTTAATTTCCTCTGCATAATAAGTATCAGAAATTAAGATTTAAATTTAGGAGTCTTTTAACTCCAAAATTCTTTTTTGGCTGCATTGGGTCTTCGTTGCTGCGCACGGGCTTTTCTAGTTGTGGTGAGTGGGGGTTACTCTTCGTTGCGGTGCGTGGGCTTCTCACTGTGGTGGCTTCTCTTGTTGCAGAGCACAGGCTCTAGAGCACAGGCTCAGTAGTTGTGGTGCATGGGCTTAGTTGTTCCGCGGCATGTGGGATCTTCCCGGACCAGGGCTGAAACCCGTGTCCCTGCATTGGCAGGTGGAATCTTAACCACTGCGCCACCAGGGAAGCCCCTGACTCCAAAATTCTTTAATCCTTTACAGCACTGGCTTTGTAGCCTAAAATATCACTAGGAAGTACAATTTAAAAGCTCAGTTGTTTCCTTGGTTGACAAAACGAAATATCATCTTGTATTTAAAATACTAAAAAAATTTTGTCCTCCTTAGGAAAATCCACATAATGGGACACCAAAGCTTTTTTTTTGGTCAACAGGAAAATTATTTCTCTAAGTTCACGGGTGAAGTAGTTTTGGCTAATAGCTAATTCTGATTTTATCGTTACTAAAAGGAATAGATGCTAAAACATTTTTTAAAAAGTCTGAATGAGTGGACAGCTAGTTCTGAAACAGAGGTA
The DNA here is from genome assembly GCF_949987515.2 of Delphinus delphis. NCBI lineage: Eukaryota > Metazoa > Chordata > Mammalia > Artiodactyla > Delphinidae > Delphinus > Delphinus delphis. Next base: position 51,234,041 of record NC_082699.1, read on the forward strand.
TAAAATGAACTTCAATTGTGTTTGTTTTTGAGCTATCTTTGTTTCTTGTTGGACTTCTATCTCCAGTAGCAGACAAATGCACTAATTTTCTCGGTACGGAAAATGCCAGCATGAAAGCCAAATAAAGTTGAGTTTAAGATAATTACTCGAGATTTCATCAAAGCAACTTGGCACTCATCAAAATTCAATCCCAGCTAGCTGATGAGATTTCATCAGGCTGCTTAAGAAGCAGGGAAATAAACAAAAGGAGAGACAATGAAAACAATGTGACAGCTGTCAAACAAAATGCGGAGCACAACATTGAACGCTTCCCTAAATGCAGTGCTGAAACCACTAGTTCTCAACCCCGCCACACACACACACACACACACATACGCGTGTGTACAAGAATAAATGACCACATATTTTGAATTTTCAATCATCTTTCCTTGTGCTTTCACTGCATAATACTGATTATGGAATCATTTGTTACCAAGTACTAAAGTTGCATAAAAGATGAACATCTTAAGGGCTGTACAGTTAAAAAAAGTTTTAAAATACGGGTGCTTAAGAGGTCACCTCCCTTACTTGAACTCCTTTAAGCAAGTTCTTAATAAATGTAAGCTATTATAAAAGGAATGGTTCAAATTATGCTACTACCAATGTTACAGTTTTGCAACTAGATATGCTCACATGTCATCCACCTGGTGGAAAATTTCACATAGTGGTTCTTGGGATATACAGGTCTTATGTTTCTGATAAAGTAGAAGTAAACTGGTAACGGCAACACAGTGCACTGCTTCAAACAGGGCTACAGAAGTTAGCAAAATAACTCAACTCAAAGCATATCTGATGACCATATTAGGTCAATCTGTGCACTTAGAGCTGACAATTATACCAAATAGAGGAAGGTCTGAAATGCTACAACACTTGACATTTGAAGCAGAAATTACTTTAAATTACTCAACTTAGCAGTACCACTCTCAACATGAAAATACAAGAATACTACAAGAAATCTTTGCACACATGTAAGACATGCATATGGTTTCCTTCTACAGGTTTTGACATAAGATGAAAAGAAGAGAGGAAGAAAGGAATGGGAGTCGACACAATATCTATCTTCCAGGGATTAGCACTAGGGATTACTTTTTACCCTTTCATTTCATCAGAGGTTTATTTCCTCTAGAATTTTCAAGCAACAGATAGTTTGGAAAGTAGATTTTTCTATATGTAGATATTTTTGAAAATAGATGCTTCATATCAGCCAATATCTGTTGTACGTTTTCTGTGTATAAGTCCAAGATAACAATCAAAGACTTATTACTAATTCAAGTTTCTAGTTTTGGGTTATTATCTTGGACTAGACATTCTAATAACTAAATTAAGGCTATCAATGACAAAATGACCCTAGGACTGTTTCACCAAAAAGTGAGCAGAAAAGATGTGAGACCTGCCAGAATTTTCTCCTAGGAGCAAGGAAAGATAATACTTACTGAATAAAAACGTTAAAGAGGCAGCTCAAGACGAAACAAAGTTGTGTTTGGAGCATATCATGTGCTTGTCCAGCTTATACCATATTTAACTGTACATAATTTGTATACCAAAATGAATAACTGTAAACAAGTTAAGGGAGGATTTGGGGTTTTTTATTGGTTCATCATAGAATCTTGCAGAGTCAACCATAAAAAGTAGATACATTGTTGAATCAGTCTGAGCTAAGTTTCATACCACTATTTGGAGAGAAAATACTGCAAAAATAAAGGGCCAATCACTACAGAGAATATGTATGCAAGAACATGAAAACCCTAGCTGCAGTACCTCTGAAGGATTCCCAGAAATTACTATAGGTTGAACAATAAAGAGGCTGTATGGGAGAAAGCTCTAGGTTTGATGTCTAAGCAAGAAACAAGCTTTGCCTTTATCTTCTATCATTACCATGGGGAATTCACTCAGCCTCTCTGCACCTTAGCTTCATGACATGTAAAGGAAGGGATGTAAATGAATGCAACTTAAAGTTTTGTTTTAGAGAAAGACATGCTCCTTTTTCCCCAAAGGAAAACTCCTACGGAAACCACAAAACGGGGACTTCCCTGGTGGTCCAGTGGCTAAGACTCCATACTCCCAATGCAGGGGCCTGGGTTCGACTCCTGGTCAGGGAACTAGATCCCACATGCATGCCACAACTAAGAGCTAACATGATGCAACTAAGACCTGGCACAGCCTAAATAAATAAATAAATATTAAAAATAAAAATAGGGCTTCCCTGGTGGCGCAGTGGTTGAGAGTCTGCCTGCCGATGCAGGGGACAGGGGTTCGTGCCCCAGTCCGGGAAGATCCCACATGCCGCGGAGCGGCTGGGCCCGTGAGCCATGGCCGCTGAGCCTGTGCGTCCGGAGCCTGTGCTGCGCAATGGGAGAGGCCGCAAGAGTGAGAGGCCCGCGTACCGCAAAAAATAAATAAATAAATAAATAATAAAAAATAAAAATAAACCCCAAAACGTAAAAAAAGAAAAAAGGAAAGCTACTCTCATTCAGCCAGGGTGAGGGGCCAGATCCTTACCTGCTGGGCCTCCTCCCCACAAGCCACGAAACAAGCCACACACCATGAAATCCTGAATAGAATTAGATTGAGCACTCTTGGATCTACAGCTAGAGATTTCTTCCCTTTTATGGATCCTACCCTCTCCTCGAGATTAAATGACTGATACATATGGGTTTAAGAAACTGAATTCCCATAGCAAAAATGTCTTTAGATACAGTGAAGCAACACACATTACTGTATCTGTTATACATCTGTAACCACATTCCTAACTTTAGGCTCATTACTCTCTTATGACGTAGGTAGCTAGTTCACTTGTTATAAACTATGTGCCATATGCTAGACCCATGCTTCTTGAATAACTACATACCTGAACTTGAGGTTTGCAAATGAATCATCATAAATGAGCAGAAACTGTCTCCTCCCTGTGGCAATTCTTCAGTCAGTCTCAAATTTTTCTGGCACTGGTTAATCCATGAGGCTCAATTTAGTAACTATTAATTTTGAAGTATCTGCTGAGTTCACTTCTTCTCTTTATTTCTACTCCTTTTGCCCTAATTTCCCCCCTTTTGCTTCTTGACACACACATTATATCAAGTAGATTCTCCGTGTTTACATATATGGCAGCATATATACATCCCATTTTTTCACGTTTTTGCTCATTTGATCTTCTCCCTTCACCCTCTACTCATTTTCACTTAGTCAAATCCTCCCATGATTCCAGGTCTGTACTCTGAATGCATCACCTCTTCAGCCACTATTAACCTTTTCTAGTCATACTGCAACCTTCATCCCGTTCAATATTTGAGGCTTGCTCTGTCCTAGCCCCTACGCTAATCAGGATACTCAATGGCTGTCCAAACCATTTCTAGAACTCACTGTTTCAATTTTACCACCTAGATTACACTGTAAATGAGTTGAAATGAGTTTAACTTTGAATACGTTGACACATCTGCTAGCTGGAATGCAAATTAACCTACACTCCCTCTGCCTACCAAAGGCTATTACAATCTTCTCGGTAAAGAGAATAAAAAGGCTTCAAGCCAAGTAGAGACAATAGAAATAAAAATGAATGAACAGTGGAGAAACAGGACTGGGTGAGCAGTTATTTTAAAAAGATAAAATAATAACAACCCACATTTTCTGATCCTTGATTCTGTGCAAGGCAAGGTATGAATGATGTTTCTTAATCCTCTTGGCAATCCTATGAAGCAGGCATCTGTTATTATCTTCCAAATATAGATACTGAAGCTTAAAGAGATTAAATAAACTTCTCAAGTTTGCACTCTTTTTAGGTGGTTGAGCAAAGATCTGAGACCTAATTTGTCTGAATGCGAGGAAGAGATTCAAAGGTGGGATTGAGGTCCTTGGTAACTGGGAGGCTAGTGATGCCTTTGGAAAGGATAGCCATCCCCAGAAAAATAAGATCTTGAAAGGATAGTAAGGTATGTTTCAGCTACACTTGGTTTGGCATGCTGGCAGGATCTCTAAGGAAGATGCCCATCAACAGCCAGAACTGTGGGATTGGGGCCCAAATGGAAGATGAGTCACATCTGAACGAGAGCATGAAGAGGTAAGAGTAAGCCATGGGAAGAATGGAAAATATAGCAGAATTCACAATGGAATTACAACAAAATGTAGCAGAATAATAACAATTCACCTATTTGCATACATGCTCATTTACTCCTCACAATTATCCTGTGACATATTATTATCCCCATTTCATAAATGACTAAACTTTGGGAAATTAAGTAATCTGACCAATGCCATTCAACCAATATGTGATCGAGACCAGTATGTACCAAATTTATAACTCTTTCCACTATTTTTTCACACTGTTTTTTCCAATATACACTCATTCACTGTCACTAAAGGTATAAAACAGAAGCTTGATGAGTATTTGTCAAAGTTAGCCAAGTGTGTCTTGGGGGCTTGGAGGGTTAAAGGATTAGGGCAAACAAATACATGAGACATTGTTTCCCACCACACACCACAAACACCACAAATTGATAACTATACCGTTTTCTCCTGCACCCAGCATTTAACTCAGACTCCTTCTCAACCCAGTGTTCCAGGCAGCTGCTAGTAAACGACATGCTAGATAAAAACATCTTAGGTTATACAACCGACATTGGGTCTTGTAGGATCATTTTTATCCTTGACCTGAATAATATTTAATTTTTGTACTTTAAATTGTCAGAGTATTCCAAGCTAGCTGGTAAAGGAAACCCATTAAAAGGTTAACATCATAAGCTAGAAAATAGGGGCTAATACATCCAAGGGTCTTGGTAATGGCAAATGGAAGCAGCAGTTAGAAAGCAAATATAGTTCAGTTAGGGTGAATGCAAAATGTGTCTAGATTTTTAAAAATAAACTGAACTAATATAAACTGGGGAATGGCTTGGCTTAGAAAGTTGGCAGAAAAAGATTTAAGTGTCACAGTGGACTGCAAGTCAAGGCAAAATCCTGCGCTCTTTAGAAGAGCAAAGCATTACAGAAAAATGCATAAACATCAGAACCCAGAAGTATTCTCTGGTAATTCTCCCAAACTCAGGCTCTGCTTAACGCTCTGCTCCAAATCGGGGACATGCAAGTTACCTTCTTCCATACATCTTACTGACACACCCCTCAGTCACTTCCACCTTCAATCAGTGTTCCACTAAAATACTTCCATGCCCCACTGTGTTCAAGGTAAAATTCAAAATCCTGTCCTTTCCATAGAGGTGCTTCGCACACTCAGTTTTCAACTTACATTTTTGCTGTGAGCTGCTATGACTGCCATTCTCAAAGTCTGAGTTCCAGCCAGGCTCTTGGGCTTATCCTCCCTTGGACACAAGAGGTACTCTTTGGCATCTACATCTTTTCCCTAAAAGGTTCTGTCTCAAATCATCTCCTTTTTTTAAGGTGTTTTCCACCCACCTCTCCTAATATGTTTTGCTCTTCAGGAAGCATCCCCTAGCCACAACAGCTAAAATAGGATACTTCTCATATCAGTTCAGGGCCTAAGATGATACTTACATTTACAAATTCTATTTTGCTTCTTCTGTTATTTTGTAATGTGCATTTTCTTCATCCCTAACTAGACTATAAACTTTGGTTTCTATCACTCCCCACTGCCAATTTGCCCATTTCTTTAAAACCTGATTTAAATAATTGATTTGCTGAACCTGTAGATGTGGCCATGGAAAAATCATAGATTGCATTCGAAGCTCAGCTCCATCGCTTAACACCTGAATTATATTGGGGAAGTAGATTCGAAACAGGAATTAGAAGGCAGCTTGTAAAATATTTTAATAAAGTCAATTCAACTCAGTAAGCATTTACTCAAAATCCACATGGTTCTCTCATATCAAATAGCCTTTACAGGTTAAAATAATTGAAGTCCAGCCTTAGAGAAAAAACAAAAATCACAAAAGGTTATTTAAAATGTTAGTGCGGGGTGGGAGATAATCACCAGAAATAACTCTCCATCTAAATATGCAACTTCTGATCTTACTTAAGAACATCTTACTAGGTAGAAAAGACACCTGGCTTACTGACAAGCTCGAAGGGTAACTGACCCTCCACACAAATGCACATTTCTAGATTCTCTAGATACCATGAAGTTCTAAACGATTCAATATTCACTGAAAGAACCCAGTGGATGATTGCATTCAAATATAACTGGTAAGCCAGAAAGTCCCGATTCCATGATGCCTGTTCCTCTATATCTCACATTTCACTATTATACCTTCAGCTTTTATTGAGGAATAAACACTCCCAAGCTGCCTTCTACCTTCTAGAAACATAGAAGGTAGTGCAGATATTTGTGGTGCAGATGTTGTTGAAGACACTGTCCACCATACTACTCAATGCTCCAGAAGTGACTCCCCATTTGAGAAATCTGTTTAGTGTTTATCTCCCTATGGAACTAGAATATTCCCTTTACTATGAGAATTATTAATTTCCTTAATTCTACAATGTAGGTCCCACAGGTTGCGCACACTTTAATGTGCCTGAAATTGAAGTATTCATATAAATGTGTGTGCCATGTATATATGTGTGTATATGTATATATATGTAGGTATACATCCATATATACATGTATGTGTGCATGTGTATCTATTCATGTTTGTGTGCATGTATGTGTACATATGTGCTGTGTATATACATGGTGATTTTCTCTCCAAAAGCTGTTATTAAATTGATACTGTATTTTATAAGTAATCATTTATTTTAAATTAAGGTAGAATCATATCCATGTTTTCCCTTTGCCTGGTAGGAAACCCAAGGCCAAATTTTTGGCCCAATTATTTCAACCAACACATACTCATATGGTCTATTTTCCTTGTCAATCCTGAGTTCCTAGTCTAAGTTTTCCCTAGTTCTGCTCTTTTAAAATTTGTTTGGCTTTGTTTTGTTTTAGCATGTTATCAAATACTTTTTACATTAAGTTATCATTAAATCGTTTGAGTAACGGGCAGTCTATAAGGGTATAATACCAATTATTAAATGTCTCTTGACTATGCAAGTTCAAGTATTTTACTCCTCATTTCCAAAGTCCTCAAATACAAGAAAATAATGCTGACACACAGGATATTAGGCCCAAGTATTATATAAAGAGTCAATTGTAAAGCAAAATCTACTGCCCTTACATTTTTAGTTTAAATTGTAATAAAGTTTGCTACCTGAACCTTTTGCCCCTCTGTGCTGCACAAAGTAATTTTGTCGTCTTAACCACTTCTGTACGATGACAACATGAATCGCTCTGGGATTTGAGTAGAACTCTGTCATTATTTCCACGAAAATGTTTTCTTTCTGCCTCCTAATCCTGGAGGATATCCACAAGTCCAAGTCTAGGTCAATCCAGTAGCTGGAGAAGTATTTACAGGAAATCTCAATGAGCAAACAGCCTGCGCTCTTTTTATCAACACCGTTTAAAAATCCCAGAGAGGTGTCTGATGAAGAAAATAAGTTGTTCCAAGAAATCATTAGGGGTTTATACTTGAGACTGTCTTATCTCATAAGGAAAAAAAAGTCCCCTGTAAGAGGGGGGAAAAAAATCTACCACTGACACCATGTGTGTCCTATTAAAGTTGTTTTTATTTTAGAGTGTTGTAAAAATTGTTTTATATATTTTACATTAAGATCAGAGTAGCGTACTGCTGGGTAGAATTCATAAAAGAAAGGCTCCTTTGGAATTTTCCTGTCCTTGCCTGGTTACACATAGACTGTCGGGCCTTCGGTGGCATATGTAGTTGAGAAATGCCTTTTACAAGTACCCATAAAAGAGACTAGTACATGTTGCTCCAGACTATAATTAAGTGGGGCTAAGTAGAGATTCCAGATGGGAAGCTGTAGAGACTGGCACAGAGGTGTGGGTTCGCTCACTCACTCCCTGGCCCCTCCGACAAGCAAGTCTGGCACCAGGACAGGCTCAAAATGCAACTGGAGAAGAGGTTGTCTTATATGCCCTCCGTCAGCCTCCATGCGATGGGTGCTTGGCACGCCCTTGGATTTCTACGTCTAAGTCCAAGATTGCACTTCATCTTGCCCTCTCTGGACTTTCCATGAGCTCCCATGCACAGCACATCGGGGCCCACTTTTCTGCTCCTCAATTTCCTCAGACCCTTACCCTCTGAAATGTGAGAATCAGAAAATCTGAAAGAAATCATTGCTAAAAAAAAAATACAGAAACTAAAACAAAAAGTACCACCACCACCAGGTGCCCACATAGTTATCCCCTACCCACTTTCCCAGAAAGAAGTAAAAAAAATAAAATAAAATAAAATTTAAAAAGTGGCCTGCCGATGCAGGGGACACGGGTTCGTGCCCCGGTCCGGGAGGATCCCACGTGCCGCGGAGCGGCTGGGCCCGTGAGCCATGGCCGCTGGGCCTGCGCGTCTGGAGCCTGTGCTCTGCGGCGGGAGGGGCCACAGCTGTGAGAGGCCCGCGTACCGCAAAAAAAAATAATTTAAAAAAATTTAAAAAGTAGTTGTGGGCGGAGCCGCAAGGGAGGGGATACGTCCCAAGATACTGCCTAAAGGCTCATTGTTAAGACAGATGAGGCAGGAATTTCAGATACTTTAGCTACTGAGAGAAATGTTTGGGAGCAGGTGGATCTTGGTTAAACCTCAGTTTTATAAGATAATCATACATTTACATTTGAGATGTGGCTGCTTATGAATGACTGTCCCAGTTTCTAATCACTATAAAATAAACATTACCATTCACTGCCGTGTGTCCAGAGTACCTGGGAAATAGTACAATTTGCTTAATTTATAGTGACTAACACAAATCCCTGATTTTAAAGGAAACAACATATTTAGCATAGCAAAGAGGCAACAAGAATTGCCCTTTTTTAGATGCTCTCTTATTCATATAAAAATTTCAATATCTACATTCCTGACAACTCTGAAAGTTTCAAAAGAAAAGAGGTTTTTCTCTTATCCTCTCCCAAACTACTCTTGAGGTTGGCATGTATAAAACAGACCACATAAATTGCAACTCAAATGTAAACAAAATGTAGAGAAATAAAGAACATATGTCTAAAGCATATTTTCTTGACCCTATCCTACTGAAAATGTGCTTATTTCCTGCTCTTGGTTTAATCCATCACAATCTACAACCATCTTTAGTTATAGTATCTAATACCTAATCCACATGTTGCTGTCAGTTTATATACAGAAAACAAAAATTGGAGAGGTCTTATTACTATTGCCTTTTGAAAAGTAGATGCTTGCAGAGATTCTGGTTCTAAGTTGCTAAATAGTATTTTCTTTTGTATCCTACCAAGTTAAAAGCCACTTAAAAAAAAAAAAGTAGATGCTGGTCAAGTAATGTCAAATAAGAGGAGTGAGTTGTTTTCAAGTTGAAATCGTAGGTAGGGGCAGTTTTTATATTTAAATTGTAGCACAATCCTGAGAAAATACTACGAAAACACGAGGGCTTAAAGAATTGCGCCATATTATTACTAACACCTGAAGTATTGTGAGCTGAGGCAGCCACGAGCAAAAGAGACAGAAAGCTATCTGACCATCTGTCAAAGCATCACCTAAAGTACTTTAGCAGTCTGATTGCTTAGATGGGTCAGAAAGAGAAAGGGCATTCCAGACACAGAGCTACTAAATGTGAGGGAGGGGCTCAGAGCCCCAAGGCTCCTGGACAGCCAGGGAGCAAAGGGGCAGAGAGGAGTGCTGGGTGTGGTCCCACCAAGACAGCCTCCGGGGGAGGGCCACCGTGAAAGACTGCGGATGGAAAGAATAATCTTGAAATCACATTTTTTTCCCCACAACAAATTGAGGACCAAAGATACTAAAATTACAGAAGAAGATGGCCTTAGTAGGAATGGCTGAAGCAAAACAAAGCCAGTGGGCTCAACACTTCGGCACTTGTGAAATGACCTTTGGGGTATGTTTCACCAGCTATTTCAAGTGGGAGGACATTGGGAGGGGTGGTGATTGCAGTGTCATGTTTTTAAAAAATATTTGTAAAACAAAGTAAAATGATGCATTGGGGTGGAGGGAGAGACCGTTTAAAGTCAGCTTCTTCGATGTTGGACAACCATAGCTTTTATCTTTGAATTTTATGATAAGGAACAAGGAAAAGGTACAGGAAAACTTGAGTTTTCTGGGCAAGACGTTGGTCCTACTCTTGGCTTTACCATTAATAACTTGCTACATCTCCATGGACCAGGCAGAGCCTCCTGGATCTCAGTTCCTTCCTCTTCCCTAGTACGTAATGGAAGAATCAATGATGTTCATAAAACGTAGCTATTGAGTCAAGAGCTAAAAAATCTTTCCCCTAGGTCTTCAAAAGATCTCCTTCATTCAGATCTCTGATCAAATGTCACTCCCTCAATTTCCCTGAACACCCTACATAATACACTCCCAATCCAAATTTTCACTAGCTCCTTACCCCGCTTTATTTTTCTTCACATAGCTCCCATCTCCACATGAAATTATGCACTCAACCACTTTTTTATTGCCATGATCCCACTAGAAAAAACACCGTAAGAACTTTGAGCAATACCATGCCTAGACCAATGATTGGTACACAGCACTGCTCAATAAACACCTGATGAATAAATTATAATTAGTTATCATGGGACTTTACATACAGGACAGAAGATTTCAGGTTGAGGTGGTGTTGGCCAATCCTATGAAAGACTACTGTCACCTCCAAATGACATTCCCACCAACCCCTGCTCCCTGTACGTGAACGTTTTCCAACTTTGTACTGCAGCAACCATGATTTTGTTCTTCCATTTGTCATTTAAATTTCATCATAGCATGTTTGTATTTTTCTATTAATATATTGTCTAATGTACAACATAGTCCACACTTGAAAGTCCTTCCATTTAAAACTGCAAGTTAGGGAATTCCCTGGTAGTCCAGCGGTAGGGACTCCACACTTTCACTGCTGAAAGGGTGCAGGTTCAATCCCTGGTCTCGGAACTAAGATCCTGCAAGCCGCGTGGTGTGGCCAAAAAAAAATTTTTTTTAAGTCATAATAAAGCTGCAGGTTATATATTAATAGAATAACTTGGTCCCAAGAGGATGAATTCTATTAGTGTGCTCAGGGTGGGAGGGAAGGGAGTGAAGACAGTTACATCTGCTCTGAGTACAGTCTTCATTTTTAGTAGTCTGTTCATTTTCCCCTTGTTTCCTACACTCATTGTTCAATTGTTTTTCCTCTAACTCATTGTCAGTCTTTCCCTCTTTCCCATCGTCTTTTACGATCCCCTCCTCTTTCTTTCTCCATCCTGCTGCTATCTTGGTAGCTAAAGCATAGGTCATATGCAGACTTTACAAGAGTCTTGGACAGTCTTTGAGGGTTCACTATCTGTGAAAAGGAAGGAGGAGGAAGGAAGAGGATGAAAACTGCCAGATGTAGAAGCCTTGGCAAATGCACAGTACAGCTACTGGAAAAGTGGTCAGTTCTTGGTCGTAAAACAATGCTCTTGGGCTTACAGTTCTCTTCCTTACCCTTCATATGACAGCCACAAAACCTACCCATATCTTTTGGCAATTAGTCGTAGAGTCATTGGATTTTAGGACTGGACTGGATCTTAGAGATTGCCTACCTCAATACCCTCAATTTAAAATGAGGAAATAGAGGCCAAGAGAGGTTAAGTGACTTGCCAAGGGTCATAGAATTAATGAGTTGACATGGTGCAGAGACCCAGATCTCCTGATCACCAGACCGGAATCCTGAAGAGTGAGAGTCAAAAAAGCCCAAGGTACTCCACAGATTATGTCATCAGAAATGAAAGAAAGGATAACTAATCAAGAAAAGTTTGGAAATGAACAGTAACTTCAAGTCATACATCAATCCATGACTTAAGACATTTCCAAATATTCTTTCACTGTTTAAAAGCAAATAAGCATACAATAATTAAGGGAAAGTAGGCAAAAGCATTACGCTGTTGTTTTTAAATCTTACAGCCATTTATTGTCTCATTTCTAATAGTTTTCAGTGTAATATCTTATATACTTAGGACTACTCCATTTCGCTGACCTCTAACTTACGGCTTCCAGTAATGAAAAGCAGCTGATTTTAATGTGCCCATGCTCCAGTGTGAAGGAGGCTAAGGCTGCGTTTGTGTGCAATCAGGTTAAGATTGGCTCCAACAGGAGAAAAATCCATACATATGTTGAAAAGATCTGAAAAATGCCTGTATTCCCAACCTGATTACGACTTACATTTTTGCATGGTTTGTCAAAGCAGATCACCGAAATCAAGTCAAGATGTAAAATGGGATAAAGTGGTTTTCTTCTCTATTCTTCCATTAATCCCCGTGACCTATTGGAGAAAGGAACTTTTTCCTCTCTCACCTGAGGCAAGGTGGGATACTCCACTGGAAGTTATGCCAATTTTTATCAATTGGTGCTCAATTTCCAAAATTAACTTTCTAGTTTTCATTTCCTACATTTGTAAATTGAAGTTATTTTATTGCAGAGTCATTTTCCATTTCTATCAACAACCCTATGTTAGTTCCCTTTTTTAAAAACATAAAACAAATTCCAATATAATTTTTTAAACCTACTAACTTTAAAGTTTACTTAAAAATTGAATTTATTAAACTGAATATGTAGATACAGGGATTAGAGCAATAGCTAGTCTCTCCTAAAGTCTATCCTAATAAATAATATTTGGTAAAACCTAAATGTAAATTAAATAAGAGTTCATTGCTGGTTCACTTGTCAAAAAGAGAATATTAACAGATGATACATAAACATTTGTTTTGACAATTTTAATTGTTGACAGTGTCAGGTTGTATCTATTAAGACAATGCACTGTTGCTTGAAGCATAAAAAATTAAAATGCAATAAACATTACAGGTTAAAAATTTAGCTGTTACCTACAAAATTCTCAAGCAAGGCTGGGGCTAAGTCAAAATAGTTTCAGAGGGGAGGGGAACGTGCTGGCTCTTGTTACACATAAGCATGTTTGTTATAGGAGCATTTTCAGGTTAATTTTTGCTATTAACGTAAACCACAATTGGGGGACCACGTTGCTGGAAGAGGAATGGGGGGGTAGTTATATAAACAATATACAACAAAGAAAGTCTTTATTTCCAATACCTGAATACATCAGGTTTGTTTTTAGGTACAAGGTTGCAGGTTAAATGCTCTCAGCTATCCAAGAAGTGGCTTATTAGTTTTGTAAGAAAATATTTTCTTATATTTTGACTGAAAAATACCCAGTTTAACTGAACAAAACCATCCTTGTTAGTGAAAAGCAGACCCAAAAAAACTTTGTTTCAAAGACTCAGCAAAGAAAAGCAAAACTAATTCAAGAGGAAAAGCTGCCTTCCTAATAGTAGCTTCTGAATCTGGATCTAATAGTTCTCAAAGGCCGACTGGAGTCTTCAAGTCTTAAGTTTTGTCTTCCTCCATGGATCATAGACATTCTCTATGAGGCAGCATAATATGGATATAAATCCATTCTAAGCAGATATATATTCCCTCTCTGGGCTATAGCCACGAAGCTGAAAAGCTATGCCCAACAGGAAGAACGAAAGCAAACAAAAGTTTTGACTGTTTCACAGGGCAATTTTCTAAACACAACTTTCTTTTTTGCTTTCCTACTTTGTGCACTAGAAAAATCCTAACTTCATCTTTGGCAATGCGGCATCCGCTAGTGATAAAATAAATAGTAACAAGAGATTATGCTTTCAGAAGCACAGCACCAGCGCTAAGAACTGCATTTCAACATACGGACTCGGCTCCAGCCAGCACCTGAGCTATATACACTTCTCCTAATTTGTAAGTGGGCCTAATCCTGTTATTACAGAATAATTACTACAAATCAGCACAATTACTACAAAGACACAAATAAACATACACATACCAGTAGCTGTTTTCCACAAATTATTATCAAAACAAAGAGAACCGGCTAATTGTGGTAACATTAAGACAATGTTTATTCCTCCCAGTGTTTGGGCAAGTTTATTTTAAGTTGTCATCTTCAACTAGTAATGATACAGATGATTTTACAGATTCCATAAACCTTTCTAATCTAAACTGTTCTCAGCTGAAAGTTGGCTACTTCTCTTAGAGCAAAGGCCTGATTTCATAAGAACTGGCTCTTATGGTACATTAGCAAAAAAAAAGAAAAAGTAAAAAACCAGCGCGCGCACACACACACACACTTTTAGAAATCTCATTTTAAAAGCTCATTTGTAATGTAGTCTTCTAAATTATTTTCAAGGTACCATGAAATTAAATATTCACTTTACATTCTTCACAGTTTAAGCATTCGTCTCTAAGGAAGTGTAACGTGGAATATTCACACCAATGTTATTATCAGGTTTCCCTCATAGATAAATACTTTTTTGGGAGCGAGGGTGATTAGACAGGAGGAGAATTCAGAAAGCACACAGCCCACAATAGGGATTATCTGAACTCACCTCCTGGACAATGCCTCACGGCCATCTTACATCTCCTGGATTCAGCGATCGTTGGACATGGTATCGTGTCTTTTGCTGGCTTTTTAACAATTTGCCGTGTTCTGGTTTCCAGACCCCACTTAAATCCACATGTGCGATTATTTCTGCTACAAGTTCCCCATTCACTCCAATGGCCAACCTCACATCCTTCTAATAGAGAGAAAACAAACACAGATGACAATTTGGTATACATTTCTCCACCATCACCAAATTTACATAGCAGTGTTTCTCTAACTCCCCCACCTTCAGATACCAAGAATTAAGTTGTACAGCCCACAAGACCTGTATACACCTTTCAGGAACTTTAACTCTTTGAATTATGAAGTTATAGATAAAAGTAAATAACTACCACATAAGTACTTTAAAAATTACTATTTGTCTTAGTTCATTTTTTGAAGGGATGCTACTGGTCCATTCTAAAGACATTGAAATATATAATCTTTAAAAAGTTCAACAGCTAAAACCTACAGTAAAAGATACTCTTTTCATACCATGACAGGACACAAAATTTTACAGGTTAATTCTGCATGCACCACCCCCCCCGAAATTCACAAGTGTGTTAGTTTTATTTTGGAAGTAAGTATATGATGAAAAGGATAGTGAGTGTTTCGCATTTTCTGATTGTCTCAATTCTTTTAAAAGGTGTCTTACACTGCAGTATATATTTCTTACTCCCTAAATTGATACTGCACATTACCATAGTTTGAAAAGTAAACAAATATGGTCAGATATTTGAAAATGTATGTTTTGCCTAGATATGTAAGCTTTTAGCATCCCCTTTTGTAAATTCATATAGTGGAAAAGTAGGTTACTCTCCAATACCCTGCGATGAGAGGAAGGGGGAGGAGATAAAAGCATAAAAATATGCAAAGTTAAACCTCCTCCTCAAATTCACCATTAAAAACCCCATCACACTAGCAGATGAGGACTCAGGCCTAGAGTCCACACACCATTAGTATTTCCACATTCCAGATCTCAGCAGGCGTCATGGGAACTCTTAGATTTTTCAAAGCTACTTAAGATTTTTATTTAGGGGAATGCATAGGACTCTATGGTTAATCTGTTAATAGTTAAGGGTTTCATAAGCATTTCCACTGAACATTTGTAATAGGTGTGGGTCTTGCCTCTCAAAAGCGAATTCAACGTACTGAATATGCTCTTCTAGTGACTTTCTTATTTTGCAGTAAGGTGTTGCCTGTATGCATGTATTAACTCACACATATATAGGAATATATGTACACATTTCTTCAAAAACCTCTCATTTAAATGTGTTCTCTGCAAGCTTCCGAATACATAATTACAGACTACTTCAAAATTTCTACAGGGAAAACGTTCTCAATTTAACTCTCCGTTTTAAAGAGATGGAAAGCCTCATTTAGAATACACTGCTCTGTTGTACACCATATCAGATGTATAACATGTCAAATAAAATTCAGGCATGGCAGGGGTGGGAGTGGTGAAGATGCCATCACACCTAAGATTAGATTGAGGCATTTATCAAAACGTAGGTACTGACAGATCTTTACCTTTTAATCAGTGGTATAAAATTACCGAACTTTTTTTAAACACTCAAAAAATATAAAATTTATAAAATGTGTATTCCTAATTATTACTCACAAACAGCATATATATGTATATTAAATTATGCATTCTACATATCTAAATTTAGTAAAAGTAAAATTGTTTTAATGCACTTTGCAACATTCAGTCAATCACCAACAAAGTACATTTGGCACAAAAAATCTCTTCCCAATTGAATTTTTTTCATACAAATGGCTAAGCAAGAAACTCCATAATTAACACACGTAACAACAGTGACAGACCAGCTAACCACACGGCACGGCTTGAAAATCTTGTTTTTCTTCTAAACAAAATGCTTTTCTCTAACGGTTACTAATAACTTTATAAGCTAATTAAGAAATGGATGTATTACATAGATAATAAAAACATTATTCTCAGCATTTAAGTGGTTTAACTTAGATGTAAAACTAACAAATTTTGAAGCAAAATGTAATATATGATACTGCCTAACAGCATAAAGTCAGCAAAGAACTTAAATAATTTTCAGTTCGAATAAATAACAAGAGAACCGATTTGTTTCTATGATGAATACATCCAGCATGCATTCTTTTCCCCCAAGAAACGGGTGTTAAAATAAAAGTTGAAGTTTGAAAGTTACATGGAAAACTACTCACCCACACATTCCATGGTTTCATCTAATGGTGCAAAACCATCTGGACATTCCTCAAAGCAGCGGCCTCTATGCAAATAAAAGCCTACTTTGCACTTGGTACAAAAGTCTTTGCTAAAGCAAGAATCACAGTTTTCTATTCTGCATCCTAAAAACAATTTTAAAGAGAAAGAGAAAATTTCAGTCAAAAATTTACTGGTTTTGCAAATAAAACTTTCACAAACTCACTGGTTAGCTCAATTGGAATTCTAGTGGTCAGAGAAATATGTGTTCAACTCATTTGTTTCCTCATGCCATCTCCTTCTAAATCACTCCTACCTCTTCCAACAGCTCACCACATCAATAGGCTAAGACAAAATTCCAGCCCGGGGCCCTAGGCAGCATGACACCCTTCAGAAATTTTTGCAACTCCAAATGGGATTAAAACGAAGGATTAAAAAGAAAAACACTCCCCCTACAAATTACATTGCTGGTGGGATTGAAATCTGTTCTGCTCTTCCAAAGACCTTCTATGAAAAACACAATGGGAACACTCTAAGCAGTATATTCGGTTCCAAGACAGTAAGTTAAAATGCTGTTTAATGCATTTACTTTCATCAGAGGGTGTCTTAACTAGGAGGGGTACTTTAAGTCATTTTTTGGAAAAGCCATAATACATTTCCTTAGTCCTCACAACAGTCCATCAGGGTGAGCAGTGGTACCCCTATTTTGCAAATAAGGAACCTGAGACTTAAGTCACAAAGCTGGTAATGGCTGAGTTGGTTCTGAAAGCCCCCAAATGGACTATCTTCTAAATCTGTTCTCTTTTCTCTATAACACACTAACTGAATTTCGTTGGAAATTCAGTTGGTGAAAGAGAAATGCTTTCAGTTCTGCTAGGTGTGGTTTTGAATCCCAGCTCTGCCCTTACCAGCTATGTGACTCTGAATGGCTACATGCCTCTCTGAGCCTCTGTTTCCTTCTGTATAAAACAGGGATGTCACTGATTTTACAAGGTTATTGTGAGGATCTACAATAATATATGTAAATCGACTAGCTCATAATCGGTAGTCTGCAGATAGAAGCACCAGTGAATTAGAAACAGAAACATGTATTTTTCCACTAAACCATTCACATTACAAGGTGTAAAAAGAAGCAATAATTTACAGGCTTGTATTCTAGGTCAGATTCCCCTGTATTCGAGGAACAGCTGGGCCAGAGGTAATTGGTTTGTAGGGGTGAAAATAAATAAACTCTAAACTACTCTTCAAGGAGAAGGAAGGAAAGGTCGGAGAATTGGCTAATTGAAAGGAGAGGTTTTCGACAGATTACAGTACATTACTACTTGTAACAGATTTAATTGATGGCAATTAACAGCACATAAAGCTCTACGAAAACTCCCTGGCACACTTTTATTCTTTTAACAAGCCTCTGAGTGCCAGTACTATATTTGGTGATTTAACGATTCAGAAAAGCTTTAAAAACTAGTTTCCACAACCGAAAATATAATTGAATAAAAAATATAACCAAAACATGAAATCATTGAATATCAAAATTTTGAAAATTGAGAAGATAAAGCCAAAATACAAACACTAAAAAAGTTTGTTAAAATAGATTACATTATAAATAATGACAGTTTCTAGACTTATAAAAAGAAAACGGCAATCTTCACCTTTCAAGTTTGAGTCTAAACATGTCTGCATGTATTAAGTGACCACCATGAAGCAGCTAATTCTTCTAAAATGTTACCCAAATTTACAATTGGAAAACCAACTATGTGTGGGTGAAAGTCCATAGTCAAATTACACTATTGCTCTTTCAGGGGAGGATAGTGGACACAGAAGAATGGTTTATCACCCTATAAAATGTTCATTTGCAGCCTTAAATGCTGTAACCTGTATTTTTATAAAACGGTGGTCTATCGCTGGTCAGTAGCTTCTTAATCATGGTCAAAATACATGACCATCATGTCCACAAATTGTTGGTTTTCTTGCTACATTTTTCGAAAAAGCAAGCAGCCCTTCCTGTTAGCAGAATTATTTTCCAAGAAATAATGATAAACATTCCAAAGGATAAAACAGAACTAAAGGGTGAAGAGAACAAAGCATTTATATATTTTTTTTAAAAAAGGACTATACATTTCATAAGTCAATTGTTATGTATAAGATCTGATTGTTTTTTGTTTTTTTTTAACATGGCCTGCACCTATGAGCTTTTAGGCCAAAAAGTTATAGCAATAAGCATTTGGAAATAATTTTACAAGGTCCTTTCCTGATCTTTATTGTTACTTGTAGCTCCCTTTCCTCATTTCATTCCATGCTCCTAAACCAGTTCACAGAATGTGGAATTTCTGAAATACCTATCATTCTCTCTAAAGTCCCTTAGGACTTCTTCAGGCATAAATCTGGCTAGAAGAAAGCTTAATTATTTGTCCTCAAATTTCAGTACAATAAAAATCTGATGAATTCAAATTATAAAATACTATAACCATGACAAAGCACAAGGTGAATTATAAGCAATGACTGAGAATAAGCTGTGAGCCCCATCATTAAATGAAAAATAGCAAGTTGCAGGATATATAGAGTATGATGCAATAAAAGCACATATACACGTGTATGTGTACATATATGAAGTAGCGTGAGAAGTTAATTTGGGAAGGGGAAATAGCGGAATTTTGAAATGTTAAAAATTATATTTCTGAGTCATGTGAATCTTTTTAATTGCAATGTATTTGTGTATTAAAAGTAAAAGAGAAAAAGATATTTCAATATACATTTGTGACCTACTTAAATATACAGAAAATGCCGCTGTATTTACACTCTAAAAGAAATTCTTTTGATTTTTAAACAGGCAAGAATGAATAAAGGAATGTTATCCCATCCCAATTTTTTTTCAGATTTGGGAGCATGAGGTTATACCCCTTATATGATAATGCTGAACCTGCCTTAGCCTTCAAAATAATCATTTGACCAGTTCTTGCCAGTGTCCTTTGCTTTCATATGTTCAATGGTGCTTTCCAAATCATTAGGAAAAAAGTTAAACATTTTTTTATTCATTGAAGCATTTAAATAAAAGCTCTGATTAGTGCAAAGCTGTAACGACGTCAGGAGCTCCACTGATCTTCCTGGTCTCCGTCACTCTTCGCCACAACGTAAAACCAAAGCAGGCCGCCCACATACTTAGCAGCCTGAACTGACACAATGCGTTCACTCACAAACACCTTTGAGCCGAGAAGTTTTTTTTTTTGTTTGTTTGTTTGCGGTACGCGGGCATTCTCACTGTCGTGGCCTCTCCCGTTGCGGAGCACAGGCTCCGGACGCGCAGGCTCAGCGGCCATGGCTCACGGGCCCAGCCGCTCCGCGGCATGTGGGATCTTCCCGGACCGGGGCACGAACCCGTGTCCCCTGCATCGGCAGGCGGACTCTCAACCACTGCGCCACCAGGGAAGCCCGAGCCGAAAGCTTTTTAAAGCTAACAGCGGCATAAAACCAACTACACTGCCAGTCTGCTTCTTTTCAGGAATTCACATCAATTCTACTAACTCATTTTTTCATACAAAAGTAAAACAGGGCTTCCCTGGTGGCGCAGTGGTTGAGAGTCCGCCTGCCGATGCAGGGCACACGGGTTCGTGCCCCGGTCCGGGAAGATCCCACATACCGTGGAGCGGCTGGGCCCGTGAGCCATGGCCGCTGAGCCTGCGCGTCCGGAGCCTGTGCTACGCAACGGGAGAGGCCACGACAGTGAGAATGCCCGCGTACCGCAAAAAAAAAAAAAAAAAAAAAAATATATATATATATGTATATATATATAAAACATTCTCATTACGAATAAAAATTCAAAACAGTACAGAAGGTTTAAAGGAAAAGATAGAAAGTCTTCCTTACCTGATGACACATCGGGCCTACTCCCCAGAAATAGCCACTGTGTTAACACTTCAGGAAAATCTTTATGTCCATTTTATAAATAAATGAGTTCTAAAACACCAATGGGATCATTCAACAGACTGAAAAACTTTGCAAAACTTTATACTGACTAAGAAAACGGGTATATCAAACTTTACTAAACACAGGTCTTGTCTCTAGAAACTTGGGCTTTAAGTCCTTGTTCAGAAATACAAGACCCTGTTTTATCCAATTTACATGCTTCTAAATTATAGTGCCTCCTCAAAACTGTAATCCACCAAGTGAGGGCTGCCAGTATCGGTTTAAGTAAAATTATTGTCCAAGTAAAACTGTGTCCAAATGCAATCTGATGGGGCTGTCATTTAGCAAGGGAGGCTTGCTCTGGCCAAGAAACAGAAAAATAGCCTGGGTACCCTTTCTGTCCTTCCACAGTAGCCATACCAGCTCCATTATAACATTTCTCAAATTATACTCTAGTTCAGTTCAATAGCTCATTCCAAACATCCTCCAAAAATTGAGTATGTGCCAGGTTTTGTGCCATTTTATGAGAACATAAAATTGTAACACCCATTCCCTGTCCTGGAGGTGGAAAAGCCAAAGAGAGGGGGCCATGTGGCACTTTCAGGGCATCGCAACATAGCACAGGAGATATTAGAAGCATGTGCTGGGTACATTAGAGGCAGAGAAGATCCATTTCTGTTCTGCCATTACAAACTTTTTTTTTTTCCAAGCTCTGAATTCCTTGTTTCTAACACAGTGCCGGACACATGGTCGAGTTTTAGTGCTTGCCAAGTGAATGCCATTTAAAAACTCAATTCCTTTATATTTAAAATCTCATTTGAATGCTTAATATGAGATTGTTTCAAATGCACTGTAAATATCTTTCATAGAAAAAGAAAATCTATGGTTGCTGGTAAAGGACTACAAATCTTATGGGAGGAACAAATAGTCCAACACCTGAAAACAAGTATAATGGAGAACGCAAATATTGATGTGTGGCAGGTCATGTGTGCTATGGAATTTGGAGCCTCCGCTGAGCAGGTTTGAGAGAGACAGAGGGGAGAGCAGAGTCCTGGGAGGGCGACTCCTCCATCGTAACACAACGGCGATGGTTCACGTAGTGCATGACACCCGATGAGGAGGGGCCGGAATGAACTGGGTTAGATGGGTGACGTGGCTACTCGGCTTTAGATGGCTGTGGGTGGAGAATTTCACCTCTTGTTTTATTCAGTTTCAAAAAAGGAGGTAAAATTATACATTATTTGTGGTTTTAAGTATTTAAGTAACAATTAAAATGAACAAAATTGAAGTAAAGTTCAAATTAGGGCTTGGTCTAACTAGCAGTAAGAGGTCCCCATAGATTACACATGAGAATAACGTGATCAAAATGGTATCTGGTTTGTTCCCTCATTTTGGCAGATAACAGCCCCTCGGGGCCAGGTGCCAGGATGATAGCTAGAGGGACAGATGAAGAAGCAAAGTTCCTGCACTGCAGGATATTCTGTCTACTAATAGGAAAGGTACCCAGGCAGGCAACGAGGTAATAATGTAACTACGCTAAAGTCTTTACAGTGAACTGGGAAGAGGGTATTTTCAGGAAATTAAGCTACCTGAAAGCAGGGATAGAGGGGAGGTAGGGAAAACCACTGAGAGCCTCATGCTCTAAGAGCTAACAGTCATGGGAAAAGGAGTTACAGTGGATCAACAGAACCAACAAAGTGGGTGGAGGAGAAGATGAGCTGAGAGAAGAGAAAGATCCAGTCATCCCCCTCCCCTGCCTCTTCCTTTGGTGCCGCAGCTCTCAGGGCCTTGACACACCGAGAGTCTTATTTATCTCCCCAGCAAAATCTAGATGACAAAAAACACCTCTTATTTGAATATCTCAGAGCGGCTAATAATATAAACAAAAAAATGAAAACCTTAAATGAAAAACAGAGAAAAAGCAACCTCTGTTCAACCCAACTGTGAACACGTAATTCTATAGGTTACAATCAATTATTAGAGAAAGGAAAGAATCAGTGAGGTAGAGAGGACCTCAGACACACACTGAGGAATCTGTTATTTCTTGGGCACCAGGGCGGTGGGCTGCAGGCTCCTCAGCACACTGTGAATATCCAGCCGCTTCTTGTTCTCTAATTGCCCTTTCGTGTCAGCTTCCTGGCACCTCCTTCAGAACGTGGCATACACACCCATGGTGGGCGGCTGGGGGGGAGATTTAGTCTTTAGTTAGCAGTTGCAAGGATCAAAGAGCATCAAGTCAACCCCTGGAAAACCCTAGAGGTTTCTTGGCTCAGTGTATACTAACATCTGAACAGATATTAAAGGGACAGGTTGTTCCAAAAGACATTTGAAATTAGACTTTTAGCAGTGTTTTCACATGGAAAGTACTAGACTGTGCAACTTCATATGAGGTTTCTTAAAATTGTTTAAATATTTTTAGGCTTCTCTAACAACTTCAAATACTGCTGTTTAACATTCCTTCTCAAAACTTGCAATGGTTTATAAATATCCCTAAATAAAGTTTTTAAGCTTTATGTTACACAAATCATGCCTTTCTAATGTGTACTATTGCAGTAATCCCATTAGAGTAGGGGCTGATGAAAACTTATGACCTAAAATCTAAAATTACATTTTTTCTAGTAGGGTCTAGTTACATGCAGCTCATCAGAAGCTTCATTATATTTCAACCTAAAGAAAATAAAGGACAGATTCAGAGGTTTCAGGACTCAGTGTTTCATACTTACAACTGAGCTATTTGAATGATGATGCAGTAAACCAGCATTAATTTCACTAAATTAAGAGGAGATCCAGGGTAGAAGTCTGTGTAAAACCCACCAGAGTGGATTTAAATAAAGATTGCCTTTATTAGCTAGGAGAGTTAGCATAGAGTGAAATGCAACTATGTCAAGTGCAGAACAGGACATTTCAAACAAAAGCCAAGGCAGGGAATAAGTACTATGCTGAGAATATAGTGGCCTTTCAAATAGTACAGTGGTGAGCGGGTCTGAGGTTACAATCTTGGCTCCCTTACTGTTGTGTGACCATCAGCAAGTCAGTAGAGCTATCTTTGCCTCACCTTTAAAAAGGAGGTAACATCAGGCCCTATCTCAGAGTTGAGAGAAGTCAGAGGTTTAATAGAGGCAAAGATCTCAGCATAATATCTGAGAAGAGAACGTGAGCTATTATGAGTATAAAAATTTGCCAACTAGGATAGTCCAAGATGGCGGATGGAAGGAAGCTCAAATAAGGTACCAAGACACTGTATATATATGGGTATATGTATGTATAATTATTTTAATTCTATATCCTATACATTCATATAATAAATTTTAATTATATACATATGTGTGTATATGTATACATATATATATATATATATACACACACACACACATACATACATAATGTACTACTTAAATGAAAGGCATTATCCAAAGACCACTGTCTACAGTAAACATAGTAGCTTTACCCTTGTTTAGGTCATACGGCTAAACAAACTGAATACAATCATTTGTTGAGTACCTACATGGAAAGTCATCTACTTCAAACATTCAGAGCCAGGATTTAGGAAAACTGAGATCTAAATGCAAGCCTGAATTGGGGGGGGGGGTGGGAAATTACATGCTTTTTGTGCCCTACTTCCTTCCCCATCAGATAGGAGGAGAAAATATCTGACTTACCTATATCATATCTTTGTTCAGAGTATCAAATTAAAGGTGAGAACAAAAAGAAAAGGTTAAAAGGTACCACATAAAATGTGTATTACTTCCTAGAGCTAAATAAGCCTAACCTTCAACAAATACTGCGTCAAACATGCAGCACCCACTTCCAAGCTCTATAAAGATGGTCAATTTATGAAGTGCACTAAACACGGTCCGTCATGGCCGTTAGGGCAGTGACCACAAGGATGGGAAAAATCATGGCCTGGGAGTAATTTTAATTCTCAAATTGCAGTTAGGTAGGATGAATGGACTCAATCCAGAAATGTATACATTGCTTTTCAGATAATTATAGAATTCTGTTTTATATGCCCAAAGTGCCCTTTATTTCAACTTCACAGGATATATATGCTATCAAAAATTGTTTCCTCCTGATTTATTTTAACTTAAAGTGTTACAACATTTCTTAAAAAAAACCCCTCAAATTTGTAAAATATGTTGCTGGGAGCTTCACTGTGACATCTGACTATTTTAAAAATGATATCTTGCCCACCCACACAAAGAAATCTGAAGAAACATTGAGGCTTGTGTAAAACCATGTGGTCAAATAATAAGGAACTATAAAAATGTTGGCGTCATTTCTCATATGTTCAAGTGATGGATATTTGAAATCATTCTCAAAACAACTGAAATTAAAACTTGGACACGTTTGCTGGGAATACAAAGCTAGGTGTTTAAAGGGTTTTTTTCCCCCCATCTAAAGGGGATGAGAGAGAAGGACAACTACCTCAGAATAAAATAGGAAAGAAATGTGACAGTAATGAAAAAAGTTAAAAAAATTATAAACCAAATTAATATCTCTTATCAGATTTCAAATTCCTACCAGTAGCAGATCTCTCATCTTGGTTACTCCTTGTGCTTTTCCTTTTTTGGGAAGTTGTCACCCTTTCATATTAAGGTGGAACCAAGGCAGGTTAATAAATTTCAGACCTAAAAAAGACTTAGTTGAATTTTTCCAAATGTTGGAAAATGCAAATCTCTCCACCCAACTAACAGAAAAGCATATGGAAGCTAATATATGTCTTGCCCTCCACTCAACCTCCATCCAAGGAAAACAAGGAGACTCTCTGAATCCCTTCACCCTCCAAATAGGCAAGAGCAGGCATAGGCAAACTTTTCCTGTAAAAGGCCAGATAGAAAGTATTTTAGGCTTTGTGGGCTACACCGTCTCTGTCTAAACCACTCACCTCTGTTGTAGAACAAAAGCACCCACAGACAGTATGTAGGTGATTAAGCATGACTGTTTTCCAATAAAAATTTATTCACGAACCCTGAAACTTAAAGTTAATATCATTTTTGTGTGTCATAAAATACTATTCTTTTTGAATTTTTCCAACCAATGAAAAATTTGAAAGCTATTCTCACCTCAAGGGTCCTACCAAAAAGGTGACAGGACTGATTTTACCACTGGTCATAGTATGTTGACTATGATGCCTAGAGAATGATGGAAATCCATGGAGTACATTGAAGGAAAAAAGAAAAGAATTTCATTTTTAAAACACCAAATGGTAGCATTAAACTTAGAGAGGCATAGTGATGTCTTATACACACCATCTGGCAGTGTGTGTAAGACAAATATCAAATGAATTTGAGGACTCTGAAATTATTTCAACATAGGGATAATATTACTTCAATGTTTTACTTCAATGTTTTTCACAGTATATTGATAAATAAAAAAGGGTGACTCCTTATCAGTTAGTAATAGGTCAAAATTCCACCCTATTTTAATAAGCTTTTAATTTCTTGATTATGTGTGGCATTGACTTGTCAGCGAAGGGGTTGACTGAAGAGAAAAGAATAATTTTACAAAATAATGTTTTGGCTAAAACCTGCATCATGTTTATATCTAGTCCTATGGTCTGATGTCTTTACCCAGCTCTGTTTGTGAAGGTAGCTTTGATGATAAAAGTAGATACAGCCTTCACTGTGCCATGTAGTGGCAGGCAACACTTAGGCTTGTAAGTGGACTTCTCAGAACTTCTGTTATCTGCTCTGTAAATAGGGATAATACTATCTCCCTCATAGGATTGTCAGCAACAAATGAGAGAATGTACAGGAAAGCACTTTAAAAACTAAAGTGCAAAATAGATGCCTTACTTAGACACAGGGAAACAGAGCACAAGGTAGCATCTGCCTTTAACAGAGAATGATGCTGTCAAACTTGGGTCTATCCTGAAATAATAGGCTCATTCAAGAGAGCTACCAAACCCACAAGAAAATTAAATGTAAGCTTGAAAAAGATTTCCTCTATTAAATATCTGAACAGACTTTTAACATTCCAAATATTAGTATCATCATTTAAAATTTTTAAATATAAGTAGTATTGAAAATCACATAGTCATGTTTACCACAGGGAGAAAAATATACATCCTAGCTCTTAGGGTATCTATTTGATATAATTTGTCATCCAGATCAAATAGCAAGAAAGAGTACCCTTTGAGTTTTCTCTAGCAGTTACCCAATACAATTAAAAAAGGGTCTCTCTTGCAACAAGTAGTCATGGCACTGCTACCCTAGACCAGTATATTAAACATCTGCAGTGTGAAGGTGAATAACCGTAACTGAAGTTGTTAACAGTATCTCCAACCTGGCCTACATCTTAAATCCTTGATAGTTTAACCATACCGGTGCTTCAAATCATAATGCTCAAACGAAGATTGTTCGACTGCAGCTGCATGAGGACCTCTGTGATCTTTCAAAAACACAAGTTAGTCATGTCATTTTTTTGCTTTAAAATTTTTCGGTGGCTCCCTTTCACTTCCAGAATCAGTTCAAACCCTCGATTTTCAAACACAAGATCCTTCTTGATAGACATACCCATCTACTATCCTCACTTCATCACCATGTACCTTTCACCCTAGCCATGAAGTTTCCTTAAGACTCCCCATAATCTCCCAGCACCCAGATGCCCATGACAATAATTCTTCTCATAGCTGTTAATAACTATGTTCATTATAATCATCCTATTAAATGGAGAACCCATGAAAAAGAGCGTGTCTTATTCTATTCAGTATTCACAGGGTATGGGTACTTGACACAACAGATGACAACAGATGTATCTACTGAATGACTAACAAATTTAATATTAAATCTCTTTCAGGTTAGAATAAACACTGAAACAGAGTTCACCTTGTTTGTTTAAAACAAAAATACTTAAATTATAAAAATCTCCATTTCCAAATTAGGCACCAATTTATCATAAACTACACTGAAGCGCTGATGTCTCATTTTTTCTCTTTCTATAAGACATAAAAGTAGGCATATTCCTGTAAACCAAGTAGAGATAAGGGTTGGAAGGAGAGATTGAACACAGCAGAAACTAGACTTTAAAATTCATATAAAGTCACAAAGAGATCAATATTAAAGAAGTGAATAGCCAATAGCAGATAATACTGTGTTACCCAGTATTTTCTTAACAGATACTCTTGAGAATTATTAGAACTAGAAGGTTATTATTCCAGCGTCTGTTATGTATTTGTCTAAGCTTGTAAACCTAGTTAGTGCAAAAGCTCAAATCACAGCTCAGAGTTCCTTCCAATTCAGTGCTCTTTTATTTTTTTATAAATTTATTTATTTATTTTGGCTGTGTTGGGTCTTCATTGCTGTGCACGAGCTTTCTCTAGTTGCGGTGAGTGGGGGCTACTTTTTGTTGCGGTGCGCGGGCATCTCATTGTGGTGGCTTCTCTTGTTGTGGAGCATGGACTCTAGGCATGCGGGCTTCAGTACTTGTGGCTCGTGGGCTCTAGAGCACAGGCTCAGTAGTTGTGGCGCATGGGCTTAGTTGCTCACTGGCATGTGGGATCTTCCTGGGCCAGGGATCGAACCCGTGTCCCCTGCATTGGCAGGCAGATTCTTAACCACTGTCACCAGTGAAGTCCTCAGTGTTCTCTTAAAGTGATTTTCCACAAATTGAGTTCTCTCTTTAGAAAACCAAATGGTTTGCAATCCTTAATGGGATTTAAACACTTAAACTGACCATTCATTTAAAAAATTGTCAAAGAAACTTTGAGATTTTTCTAATATTCAGGTTTATAACTGTACATAATAGTTTTGTCTACATCACATGGTTTATTTTTAAGGAACAGTATAATGAAAAGAATATTCCATTGGAGTCAGTAACTCAGACACTTAGGCCACCCTGCTACTGACAAATTGTATGACTTTGGGGAAGCACTTCCTTCATAAGCCTCAATATGCACATTTGTTGGGGTTGGGTGGAGAGGGAAAGAAGAAACAGAATCAATTAGGTTTCTTCCAGATCTATGTGTACAGTTTTTAATTAGTTTAAGAGAACTTCTACATGCCTGACAGAGGCCTTGTAGGGTTGTGAACACACACACACACACAGGTTGGTCAGTGAAAGTGTTTACTAATTGAACAAAACATCTCCTTTAAGAACTATTTGAAATATGTTGTTATTACTTGCTTTCCTCAGCACAAAGCAATAAGCTATTGCTTACCTTTATCTGAACTTTGTTTACAGACTGAAAAGATAGGAAACAGTTCACAGTATATCCAATTTAAATTAATAGAAAAGAACCCACAGCTAACATCATGTTCAATGGTGAAAAGCTGAAAGCATTTTCTCTAAATATCAGGAACAAGACAAGGATGTCCACTCTCGCCACTTTTATTCAACATAGTTTTGGAAGTCCTAGCCACAGCAATCAGAGAAGAAAAAGAAATAAAACGAATCCAAATTGGAAAATAAGAAGTAAAACTGTCACTATTTGTAGATGACTTCATACTATACATAGAAAATCCTACAGATGCTACTACAGAAAACTACTAGAGCTCATCCATGAATTCGGTAAAGTGGCAGTACACAAAATTAATACACAAAAATCTGTCACATTTCTATACACTAACAACAAGAGATCAAAAAGAGGAATTAAGGAAACAATCCCATTTACCATTGCATCAAAAAGAATAAAATACCTAGGAATAAACTTACCTAAGGAGGCAAAAGACCTGTACTCTGAAAGCTATAAGATGCTGATGAAAGAAGTCAAAGATGATACAAACAGATGGAAAGATATACCATGTTCTTGGATTGGAAGAATCAGTATTGTCAAAATTACTGTACCACCAAGGTAATCTACAGATTCAATGCAATCCCTATCAAATTACCAATGGCATTTTTCACAGAACTAGAATAAAACATTTTTTAATTTGTATGCAAACACAAAAGACCCCAAATAGCCAAAAGAATCTTGAGAAAGGAAAACGGTGCTGGAGGAATCAGGATCCCTGCCTTCAGACTACACTACAAAGCTACAGTATTTGAAATATGGTACTGGGGGAGGGATGGAGTGGGAGTTTGGGGTTAGCAGATGCAAACGAGTATATATAGAATGGGTAAACAACAAGGTCCTACTGTACAGCACAGGGAACTATATTCAATATCCTGTGATAAACCATAATGGAAAAGGATATAAAAAGGAATGCATATATGTATAACTAAATCACTTAGCTATACAACAAAAATTAACATAACATTGTAAATCAACTATACTTCAAAAAATATAGTATGGTACTGGCACAAAAACAGAAATATAGATCAATGGAACAGGATAGAAAGCCCAGAAGTAAACCCACACACCTAAGGTCAATTAATCTATGACAAAGGAGGCAAGAATATACAGTGAAGAAAAGACAGCCTCTTCAGTAAGTGGTGCTGGGAAAACCGGACAGCTACATGTAAAAGAACGAAATTAGAACATTCCCCAACACCGCACACAAAAATAAACTCAAAATGGATTAAAGACCTCAATGTAAGGCCAGATACTATAAAACTCTTAGAGGAAAACATAAGCAGAACATTCTTTGACATCAAGCACAGCAATATCTTTTAAATCCATCTCCTAGAGTAATGGAAATAAAAATAAACAAATGAGACCTAATTAAACTTAAAAGCCTTTGCACAGCAAAGGAAACCATAAACAAAATAAAAAGACAACCTACAGAATGGGAGAAAATATTTGCAAATGATGCAACCGACAAGGGATTAACCTCTAAAATATAAAAAACTCATACCACTCAATATCAGAAAAAGCAAACAACCCAATCAAAAAATGAGCAAAAGACCTCAATAGACACTTCTCCAAAAAAAGACATACAGATGGCCAAAAAGCACAAGAAAAGATGCTCAACATTACTAATTATTAGAGAAATGCAAATCAAAACTACAATGAGGTATTACCTCACACTGATCAGAATGGCCATCATTGAACAGTCTACAAACAATAAATGCTGGAGAGGGTGTGGAGAAAAAGGAATCCTCCTACACTGTTGGTGGGAATTTAAATTGGTACAACTGCTATGAAGAACAGTATGGAGGTTCGTTTAAAAACTAAAAATAGAGCTACCATATAATCCTGCAATCCCACTCCTGGGCATATATCTGGAGAAAACCATAATTTAAAAAGATACATGCACCCCAATGTTCACATAAGCGCTATTTACAACAACCAAGACATGGAAACAACCTAAATGTCCATATAAAGATGAATGGATAAAAAAGATATGGTATAAGGATTTCCCTGGTGGCACAGTGGTTAAGACTCCACACTCCCAATGCAGGGGACCCTGGTTCGATCCCCGGTCAGGTAACTAGATCCCACATGCATGCTACAACTAAGAGGTCACATGCCACAACTAAGGGGCCCACCTGCCACAACTAAGGAGTCCACCTACCACAACTAAGACCCACATGCAACCAAATAAATCAATAAATAATTTTTTTTAAAGTATGAATGGTAGCAAACATTAAAACAAAAAAGATGTGGTATACTTATACAATGGAATATAAATCAGCCATAAAAAAAGAATGAAATAATGCCATTTTCAGCAACATGGATGGACCTAGAGATTATCAAACTAAGTGAAGTAAGCCAGACAGAGAAAGACAAGTACATGATATTGCTTATATGTGGAATCTAAAAAAGTGATACAAATGAAATTATAAACAAAACAGAAATAGACCCACAAACATAGAAAACAAATCTGTGGTTACCAAAGGGGAAAGGGAGGGGAAGGATAAATTAGGAATTTGGGATTACCATATACACACTACTGTATATAAAACAGATAACCAACAAGGACCTACTGTATAGGGTTAGGGTTAGCACAGGGAACTATACTCAATATTTTGGAATAACCTATAAGGGAAAAGAATCTGAAAAAATAGATATATATGTACATATAGCTAAATCACTTTGCTGTACACCTGAAACTAAACACTGTAAATCAATTATACTTCAATAAAGACTTATGTATCATTCACACACAAAAAAATTTAATAGAAAAGAATCACCCAATTATCCTCATTATCATCAATGCTGGCTCATTAAAAGAATTGAAAAGGGCTGTCACTTGGTCAATAGTAACCTACCAGGTTGCTCCATTATACCACCACCTTCCTAGATAATCATGTTTAGCATTTCAGCAAGAAATTTGTTTATCTTTAAATGATTTTAAATGCTAAAAGTAGTTAATATAAATGTCTTCGTAAAACGCAAAAATAGTTTCAACTTTTAGCTTGCCTGTTCCACAAATTTATAAAGTGATCCCTCTTTCAAACAAATTGCAAAGAATTCCAGGAAGCATATAGCCCAGGAACAAGGAACATGGGTTGTCAGCAGACACATGTTCCAGTATCAACTCCACTACCAGATTTTGAACAAGTGATTTAACTTCTCTAGGACTCAGTTTACTTGCTTCCCACAGTCATGTATGTACTTCATAAGTGGTTGAAAAGACTTAACCAGAAGGAAAGTGCTAAATAAGTCTTCATTATTACTAGTAAGCACATGGTGTCTTTCACAGAAGAGCAGCCAGTGTTACTGAGCCCTCCCTCTTACTCTCAGAGACCCCAGCCACCTGGGATATGTCAATCATCCAATTCATATATATTGAGCCCCTATTAGAACGCCAAGTTCTTGACTAGCTGACCTCAGCCAATTAAACTGTGGAGCAGGTGAGACCAAGCTTTTAGATACAACCCCCTAAAACTAAAATCAGTTGAGAAATGTTTTATCCCAGTCATAGGTGCATCAAAATATAGCCAGCTCTCTTGCAGAGATGGCTTTTATTGAGAAGAAAGCATAAGAATCAAGAGACTCAGCAGGTAATCACATCTCAATTGTCTTCTGATAAGGGGACAAGAGGGTCACGGTCTGTGGTCCCTCTAAGGAACTATTCTTTAACCTTATCAAGTCCTGGTCAGTTTATTAACTGGCTAGGAGCAGCTCTTTCAATGTCAAGCCACTTTAGGACAATAAGCTTTCTCCAGCAGGCAGCAACCTGTTAACCTTCTGTAGAACGGCCCCCAAGGCAAGGTCCCTCTTCAGGGAAGAAAGCAGCTCAGGAAAGTACTCTTTCAAAGAATGCCAATTGAAAGTGAAGACCTTACCCTCCCCGTCCCCTCCAAAAAAAAGACAGATTCTAAAACTTATCTAATAATGTGATTTTTGTTATTTTCTCCAAGAGAAGCAGAAAGGTATGGTTAAAGGAACACAGGAATCAGACTCAGCTCATCTTCATACTGTGTATCCTTGGGTAGGCTTCTGAACCATTCTGAGCTTATCTTTTCAATGGTAAAATGCAAATATTTATCTGAGACAGAATTGTTAAGAGAATATTGGAATAGCCATTCCCACCCAGAGTTTGAGAAGAGGGGCTAGGCTGGAATAACAAAAAGTGATTTCTGAAGGCATTCAGAATCCCAGAATGTTAGAGCAATGATTTCATAGGCTCCCTTAGTTTTTACAGATAAGGACACTGGGGCTCAGAACATGAGGCTCACCCATTGTCAAAGAGTAAGTTAGAATACCTGGTTGATCTCCATTCTTGAGCCAGCTGCAGACAAAGCCAACAGAAGGCCCCTCTCTGCCTGAGTAGTCACCATGATCCCACTTTTCTGTCAGTTAACACTCCCCTGCTCTTCCCTTCAAAGTCTGGTCCAAAATAAAGGTTTACAATGCTTCTACTCATGTAGAAGCCACATTTCAATCAGAATCTTTCGTCAAAACCTTATCCACAAAATCAAAACATAAGGGAATCAGATTCTAAGATATCAAGACACAGTTATAAATTAGAATACCATATGTGCCAGAATACTTGGAATCTTAGAGAATTAGGAAGAGGGAGTTATGAGAAAGTAAAGGAGGCAGAAAAGGGGTCAGCAGAGAGTTGGAAGCATTAGAAGCCTGACCTGACAGCCCGTGTATTCCACCATGGTCAACTCAGTAGAGTCCATATCAGATATATGATTAGTGATTTTGATGTTGATAATTAATGAGGGACGTTTCTTCACAATATCCTAATATGCTTAGAGGATATTAAGATGTGTCTTTTACTAAAGGCAAAGCCTTGTACTCCCGAATTAGCAACAGATAGAGACAACATAATTATTACACTGTAGCACTGATTCCCCAAGTGTAGTCTCTGAGCCAGCCATGGCAGCATTACCTTGAAACTTGCTAAAAAGGCAAGTTCTAGGGCACCACTTCCGACCTACCAAATCAGAAACTCTAGGGGAGGACCCAGCAATCAGTGTTTTTACAGATGACTCTGATGCAGCCTTCAGTTTAAGAACCACCTCACTTTACTCCCTTGCTGCCACTAGAGAACATTCTAAAACAAGTAAAGTGTCTGCCCAGCTTAGGGATTCTCCATCCTCATCTTCCAGGATTCCACTCTCAAACCTTATGTGCCAACTCTCAGCTGACTGTCTGCTACGAATGTCCTTTTCCCTTTTGCTCTTACTCACCCTACTCCTCCCTTTGGGATCATTTCAGATAATAATATACTCTCTAGAAAATCTTAAGACTCACCCATCTCCAAGTGCACATTAGCTGACATCCATGGGTTCCCTGAGTACCCAGTGCATCGCTGTCACAATTCCTACCACATTGTATTCCCTTGCATTATTTTCTAAAAACACACATTTGTCCCTGCATAGTGTAAGAAAGGTATGCATTAAGTGTTTGCTACATTTATACACTTTATTAAGCAGTCTAAAGTATCGCCCAAATTATAGAGTGCCCTCTCTTTCCTCACCAGATAAATACATACTATTAGCACCGGGCAGACTACCCAAGTGGCCCCTTCATGATTACGCTTCCTTGACTGTAGTGCAACCTCTACTCCAAAATAAAGAATATGATAGGCTCCTTCAATGATCCCTAATCCATTTGCTAGTTTGCTAAAGATCAAACCTAAAGTAAAATAGCTCTAACACAATACATGATTTAGAACATTTCTGGTTTCTTTTTTTTTTTTTTTTTTTTGCGGTACGCGGGCCTCTCACTGCTGTGGCCTCTCCCTTTGCGGAGCACAAGCTCCGGACGCGCAGGCTCAGCGGCCCAGCCGCTCCGCGGTGTCTTCCCAGACCGGGGCGCGAACCCACGTGCCCTGCATTGGCAGGCGGACTCTCAACCACTACGCCACCAGGGAAGCCCTCTGGTTTCTTTTAAGTGTAATCAGAATAGTCCCTAAATTTGAATATTATTTTGAGTTGGAGCAGTAACAATCATTTACCATCTCCAGGTTTCCCATCAAGGTCTCATCACTGGCACTTTCACACATCATGCTCACCCATTTCCTCTGGACCCCCTAACTTTTCACTACTGACCTAGCTACCCAGGCTAGATGGTGAAGGAAGGAGATAATATAATTAAGTTACACAATTTCCATACCATTTCCAACAGTCATGAAAGACTGTTCTCACGTAAACACTAACCTTTCCCTTCTCTTACCTCTCTTATAATTATGTGACACACCAACCCCATTCGCCTGTGTGCTTCAGCAGCAGTTTAGGTAATGGTGCTATATATTACTGCTGTCTAATTCTGTATCGGTTTCACATGCAACCCAAATGTGTATTCAGTCAATTTGTAAGTATCTTCTAAATAAAGACATTCTTTAGTTTTATTTTACTTCTCCTGTAATCCCACAAATACTGAGGTTACATCAACATATTTGTTAGAGGTCTGCATCTTCACAGATCTTTAAACAATTATAAAGACTTTATGGTACTCAGAGTAATTATATAGGTCCTCTTATTTGTAGTTCACAATTATCCAGATTTGATTTAAAACATCTTAAACATATTTCTTTAACTCTAAATTCCTTGATCTTTTTTCAAATGCATCATCACACTGCATGATTCAAGAATGGCAGGGGTTTCCAAAAGGACTCAAACTTGACATGCAGTAATTCTTTAAAAACACCTAAACACTGATCTTGGGGTTCACAAATTAAGGGATGGTTATACTTAACTTTGAATTTTCTTATACATTCAAAATTCCTAGTTTTTAAACCTATGTCTTTTCATTTCAAAAACAAATTATAGTATTCTCCTGGCCCCAAAGATATTTCTCACAAAGTGCCAAAACAAGGGCAGAATCATAAAATATAGCAGAGAGAAAACAAAAGTAGCAAGTTCACTGGATACAGAACTGCAAAATGTCATTTCCATAATTTTTTGCTTGCAAATGATTTTTAAAAATATACTGCCTCTGGCAAGACAATTATATATTATTTTCTTATACATAAAAAACTTTACTAGTCCATTTTCTTTCACTTCAGCCTATTTTTGATTCCCTTCCTTGTACATGAATTAAACAAAAACCTTGACTAACATGAGGTAGATACTTTATAGATTGCTGATTAAACAATTGTTTAATGTCCAAGGCTAATTTCCTCAGTTAGGTTTTGGATCCTATGTTCTTCTGTCTCTTTAATGATTTTGTTGCCTTAATCATCCCTCTCTTTCTCCACTTCAACTGGCTATTTCCCATTCAAGTCTCCTTCCATCTTACACACACACACACACACACACACACGATTTCCTAATTTGTGAGCCTTCTAGCTATCATCAGATACTCTTTTGCAACAAGCTTAGCAGGGAAGGGAAAGAGAAGGAGGGTCTACAGTCACCTGGCTGCTTCCCTAAGACTCAATGTACTCCCTGAAACCGTAGCAATCAGGATAGCACTCCAACATTAACAATGAAACAACTCCCATCGAGGTCAACAACTCTTGTTTAAACAGTACAACTTTGACATTGACCCCTTGATACTTCAAGTCTTCCTACTTGCTTCTGGGACATCATTCTCTAATTTTCTATTTTCCTGGTGATTCTGTCATGGCCTCTGCCACAGGCTTTTCTTTCCTTGCTGTAAAATGTCCCCATTCTTCAGGCTTCAATCCTCAGAACTCTTTCTCTCTCAGTTGATATTCTTTTCTTCTTCTCAATAATTCAGTTCAGATCTCCCTTGACAGCTCCAGACCCTTACATCTAACTGCTTATTGGGTATCTTCCTCCCCAGGATGTCTCATACTTCCTCAAGCTCAACATGCCCCAAACCAACCATTCTCCACCATCATGATCTTTCTCTCCAGCATATATGCTCTTCTTCCTATATTTTGTACCTTGATAAATTCTACTCTCCAGCTCTCAAGTCAAAATCGTAAGAGTAATCTTAATTTCTCACTTCACTTTTGGCTAACATCCTCCAATTGGTTATGAAGTCCTATCGATTCTTCCTCAATATCTCTCTCCACTTCTCCATTTCCACTATAACTATCTTAGGTCATTTATTCATTCAAATATTTACTGAGCACCCAGTATGTGTCAGACACTATTCTGCATAACAAGAGCCTGAACAATACAGACTAAAAATCCCTTCCCTCTGGGAACTTGTGTTCTAGTGCGAGAGGTGAATAAAACAGATAAGTAAAATATGCAGTGTGTTAGTCAACCATAAGTGCTAAGGAAAGAAGGGAGGGAAGGAATGAGTGAAGGAGGGAGCAAAGAAGAGAGGGAGGGATAAAGAAGAGAAGGAAAAAGGAAATATTGGAATAGAGAAGGTTAAAATTTATATAGATTGGCCAGGGAGGGTCTAGTGAGGATACAGCTGTTCTCTTTTTTTTTTTTTTTTTTTACCCAGAATATTGATCTTGCTGCCTTCATTGCAGACTCCCCTCTGGCCCATCTTCCATGCAGCTAAAAGAAAAATATTTCCCAAAACCATAACCTTTATCATTCCCTTACTTGTAATGCTTCGTTGACTACTTGTGGCTTTCAGGATGTTTCTACTACCTAAATTTAGCACATAAGGTCTGCAATGACCTAGTCCCCACCAACCTAACTAGTTTTTTAGTTTTCTGATTTTGCAGTGGAACTGCACTCAACCACCTGCATCTTACTTCACAAGGAATGATTTTTTTGTGCCTCTCCATACCTTTCCATGTGTTTTTTTTTCCCTTTTTTCTACCTATAATACTTAATCCTAATAATTCTGCAAACACCCACAGCTTTTTTTTAAGTAGAAGCTCCTTCATTGCTGAAATCCACCCAACCATTGGAAAGTGCGTTTTACTTAGTTGGTAACTTCATCCATAAAATAGAAACACCATAATCTACTTTCCACACTTATTTGAAAAATAAAATGAGGAAAAGTACATCTAATAGAGTAGCTGGCACAGAATGGAAGCTAAATAGTTAGCAGCATTTACCACATAATACACTTAACTATCTGTCTTTCCACTAGACCAGGCTTTCTCAACCTCAAAACTACTGACATTTCAGGCCACATCATTCTTTGCTGCAGGAGGCTGTCCTCTGCACTGTAGAACGTTGAGTGGTACCCATGGCCTTTGTCTACCAGCTATCAGTAGCACCCCTCCACTTGTATTAACCAAAATGTCTCCAAACACTACTAAAGTGTTCCCTAATGGGCAAAATCACCCCTGGTAGAATGTCACTGCACTATGCCATAAGCAACTCAAGGACAGAAACTAGTTATTACTCATTATTGTATCTTCAGGTATCTAGTACCAAAGTCAGCACATAGTAGGTGTTCAATAAATGCACATCAGTAAAAACCACAATCCTGCCATCTAGCACCATAGACTAATTTTACCTATTTTCGAAAAGTATGTAAATATTATTTTATAGCCTCTTTCACCCAATGTTATATTGTGAGATTTATTTATGATGCTTCATGTTGCAGTAGTTCATCTCTACTTCTATATATACTTTTTTAAATACTCTATTGTTTGGACATTTGAGTTGTTTCCAATTTGTAGCTAGTATGATTAGTGTCATCATGAATAA
Source organism: Delphinus delphis (assembly GCF_949987515.2). Classification (NCBI taxonomy): domain Eukaryota; kingdom Metazoa; phylum Chordata; class Mammalia; order Artiodactyla; family Delphinidae; genus Delphinus; species Delphinus delphis. Next base: position 51,272,406 of record NC_082699.1, read on the forward strand.
TCTTTTATATGGTTTTGGTTACAAGTCAGGATAGCAGTTTTGTTGAAGGAGAAATGGGAGTGATTGGGAAGGATATAATGAGGGTTCTTGGGGTACTGTTAACATTTCTTCTTGAGTGATGGTAACATACGTGTGTCCACTTTGTGATAATTCATTGAACGCTCCGTTTATGATCTGTGAGCATATTCTGTGTTATCCTTCACTTGAAGGTTTTTATTTATGTTACTAAGAAAATAGTTGTGCAATTAGAGGAAAAAAGAAGGCCAAGGATTCTGGTAAATATTCTGCAATGCCAATATTCATGAGAAAAATAAATGTTTACCTTCATTTGTATCAAAGAAAAGCATATTAAAACAAAAAAAGATGCATTTTATCCTTTTTGTCACTAATACCCAGTGTTGGTGAGATGCAAGGGAAAATGTCTGCTATTAGTAAAGACGTGAATGAGTACAACTTTCCCAGAAGGCCATTTGGCAATATATATCAAAAGTCTTTAAAATATAGTTTATGCTTGTATCTCAATTATATCTCAGTAAAGCTGGAAAAATATGCTATGTTTAAAAGCTTATCTTATGAAAATAAATCAGAAAAAACGTGTAAAACTATACATGTGTGTATAAGCAAAAGAATCTATATACAAGGAAATTCTTCATATAACTGCTTACAGTGGTGAAAACTAAAAGCAAATTTTCAACAGATAATTAGCTAGATTATTATGGTATATCCATTCAGTAGAAAACAAGCAGTCATAATTAATGACATGAAAAAATGTTCATAATTCATTAAATTAAAACATCACAAAACAGAATGATGACTCATTTGTAAGGAAAGAAAGACATAAATATACACAGAAACAAAATGTCAAGAATAGAAGCCAGAATATTACTCAGCCATAAAAAAGAACAAAATAATGCCATTTGCATGGATGGACCTAGAGACGGTCATACTGAGTGAAGTAAGCCAGACAAATATCATATGATATCACTTATGTGTGGAATGTAAAAAAAAAAAAAAAAAAAAAAGATACAAATGAAATTATATACAAAACAGAAATAGACCCACAGACCTAGAAAACAAATTTATGGTTACCAAAGGGAAAAGGGTGGGAAGGAATAAATTATGAGTTTGGGATGAACATATACACGCTAATATATAAAGTAGATAACCAATGAGGACCTACTGTATAGGACAGGGAACTATACTCAGTATTGTGTAATAACCTATAAGGGAAAAGAATCTGAAGAAATAGATATGTATGTATAACTGAATCACTTTGCTGTACACCTGAAAGTAACACAACACCGTAAATCAACTCTACCCCAATAAAAATTTTAAAATTATCTAGAGAAAATTATAATTCCTAGCTAAATTTAAATGTTAGTCTGAGCAATAAATATTATTGTATATATATACAGGTGTGATTATAAAAAAAAAATAGAAGCCAAAATGTTGACTTTTGTTATCTCTGAGTAGTATTTATTTTTGTTTCTGCTTTTTATTTTTTTAAAGTTCTATGTACTTTCCAAGCTTTCTGCAAGGAATATGTATAGCAATTTTTAAAATTAAGCTTTTTCATGTAAATGAGTTTATCAATGAATGAGAAAGAAAATATGAGAGAAATCTCACCTAACAGTATCAGAGACAATGGCAACTCAGTGTCGTAGTATGTTTTTTTCCACACTATGCCGCAAATGATTATTGAATTGGTTTTTAATAAGCATGTTTGAATTTTATAAGATCCACACTGTATGGACAAGAAGCCAACCTCAGCCAATATTCTATAGGGCAAGTCTTTCTTTGGAAGAGAGGTTTTTCTTTACAATGAAATCTTACTTTAGTGATTAGGAAATAGATGAGCAAGTTTCACTTAGAGGATTTTTTAAAGCTACTGTTGCTTGAAGTATAATCTTCTCTACTGTCTAGCATTAATCTTCTAAAACAAAAAGTCAATATGATTTCAAATTCTAAGTTTGTGACAGCTTTTCCAATTTAAATCTGTCTCATTCTCTGTATGGAATACAAATAACAATGCAATATATTTCAAGCATCTATGAAAAAGAGCCAATATTACTAAGAATGAACCATAATCATCTGAAGTCATATACTGAGAATTAAGAAATAATTTTCCACTTTCACTTTGCTTCACAGGAGCCTTGTTAATAAGCACTTCCCGCTTGTACCAGATAAGTAATGATTTCTAGGTCAGTAAACTGCAACATCGATTGCATTCACTTACAATAAGTATAGCCATAGCAAACCCATTTTCACGTGTAGATTCTCTTTCCAAGGCTGATTTACAGTCATTGCTCTCCTCTCCATTTCTGGGAAAAGGAATCAACTTAACCAAAATGTTTGTGTTAAGCCCTGCCTTGGGGTATCTCTCTAAGGAAGACCCTGTTGATAAGACTATGAGGTACTGCTGAATGACCACCCATTCCAGTTTGCCCAGGACAGCCCTTCTTTACACCCAATGTCCCTGCATAGTTATTAACAGCAGCCACTTTCAATCCCCAATGTCCCAGGTAGAGTAATAAATTATATGGTCACCCTATTGTCCATACACAGTGTGTAGAGTGCTAGGCCTAGAACTTGGAATAAATGCCTGGAGCTATCTACACTCTTATCTTCCTTGTGCACTGATAGTCTGGAATAAAAAACACACAGAATATTCATGGACCCAAATCCACCCCCCCATAGGTGGTCTAAAGCAATCTGAACAGGAATCCATTTCAAGATGGACACATCCTCCTATGAAGGTTCAAAAACTATGAGGATAGACATTACTAGCTAGCCCAAATCATACACCTTAAGGATAAGGTACATATTTGAAAAAAATGGCCAATCTATTGATACTCTGGGGGAGCCGTACCCCTCTAGTTATTAATCCCAACAATTCCATAAAATGGAAGTCCATACAAATCTCCTCTAAATCCATATGTTTCTATCTTGCTAATGGCAAAACTATTCACCTAGTCACCTTAGCTAGAAACCTTAGTATCAAATTTGATTCTCTCTTTATTCTGTGAAATTAGTTAGTTACTAAGTCTCATTGATTCTATTTTAAACGTCTCTGGAATTCATTACCCAAAAACCTTTCATCAGAACACAATTTCTCATCTGCAATTGTTACAATAGACTTCTCCAATTCATTTCCTGCACTTCTGCAAGAATTATCTTAAATAAAGCAATTGCTTTAATTCACTGTCTGCTCAGAACCCTCAGATAACATCCAGACTTCTTAACATTGCACTCAAGACTTTTATCATTTGCACTCAAGCCTCCCTTTTCATCTTCAATTCCAACCACACCTCACACTAAGCAGCTACTACTCAATGGTTCTCCAGGGATGGTACTGTTCCCCTGGGAGGTGTCTGGAAATTTTTAGGGACATTTTTTATTGTCACGGTGATTTGGGGGAATGAAGAAGATTTACCGAGCAAGGACTAAGAATGTTAAATGTCCGGCAATGCAGGCCAAGTTGCCTTGCCAAGATGCCAACAGCATCCCCAAAGGAGACTTCTTGTTTCCCAAACACATTATTTTTACAAACGTGTCCCTTCTTCTTCCCAGATTCTATATAACCTTCCTCTAGTAGTTCTGCCTTCTTTCAAAATAACATTGCCCTTGGATGATAAAATTCAAAGTCTCTTCTTACCTAAAGACCTCAGCTGATTTAATAGTCATGCACACAGTGTGTTAATTGGAGATAATTAAATCACTCCCATAACATACAAGTTGCCTGCTGATCTAGTACTTAGTGTATTGAATTATGATTAAACAGCTTACCCATCTGTCATTTCACTCCATGTTCCCCTTTTTTCTCCTTCTATCCCCTAAAATTTGAGCTCCTTAAAAAGGGGGATATTCCTTTGGTATCTTACTCATTTTTTTAAACTCCAATTTTTACCATTTACCCAGAAGTTAAGAATAATTCTATAATGAGAAGTGACTTTTTGGACTAAAAGGTAAAATAATTGTACTTGTATTCCTATGTATAGAATGCCATTCCCTAATAACCTTTTTGTGGTTGCTAAACTTAGAATACTTTGAAGTAAAGTGTATTTTAGTTATACCTTTTATCAGCAGTGGTGCTTTAAATTCATGTATTAAATTACAGATTAGACTAATTCAAGTATTACAAACTCAAGTATAAGAGAAAAAGAAGCTATAGACACTGTGGTAAGCTCAAGAGGATGTTCCCAATATAAAGGTATTTAAATCCCTTTATTTATTGATAAGTGCTGAGTACGCCTTACAAAGATCTGCCTACCATGCTTGTGTTTAAGATACATGCTATGAAAAAATACTTAGGTAATCTTTAAAAAAAAGTGTGTGTATACAATATACTTCTATACAAGAGATAAAGTAAAAGTGTTCTTATACCACCTCACTTATTTTTTTTTTAAGGTTAAGCTTAAACTATTTCTGTAGCATATTAAAATTGTACTCTTTCTTAATCAAAATTTTCAACTTAACTCCCCCTAAGTTGCAGAAACAATAAAATAGGGTGGACAGAAGTTGACTGCTCACTTGCACATCTGTTCATATCTGGGGCTCGGTGTCCATAGTACCCGGATGGGCAGGAATGCAGGCACTCTCCATACTGGCGCATGCCTTCTCTTCGAAGAAAGAAGAATAACTTCTGTTGACATCGGCTGCACCCATTGTCCTTTGAACAAGACAAGCATCCCTTGCAAATGGGATTTGATACATAACTAGCTGTAAAAGAGAAAAGACAAAATACATTTAAATATGAATATGATCAGACTTCTGGTCAATGCAACATGCTGAAAAGACAAGTGTCTCTTGTCCTTTTACTTTAATCACATAGAAATGCTAAACAAAATAACCTCTGCCACCCTCCAAAAAACAATGGTTCATACACAACCAAACTTAGAAACAAAGAGGAAACCCAGAGACAGAGTTGAGGCTGGAAGCTCAAACTGAATGGCTTATGGAGATGCTAGAGCAGACAGAGGCAGACCTCAGGGCAGGGTCCTCAGTCCAGATCAAGAAATATGCATGTAGAATCACGTTGCTATAAACTTGAAACTAACACACTATCATAAATCAACTATACTTCAATATAAAAAAGAAAAGAAATACGCATGTAAAGAGCTGATGCTTGTCTCTATGGAGACTGGAGTCGTAAAGGCTTGTGTGTCCATGGAACAAGCACTAGAAGCCCCCACTCCAGCTGGCCAGAGAAGAGGTTTCCAACCCTGGATTGGGGCATAGAGGACGTGAGCACAGGAGAGAAAAATATAACCCACGAGAGAAAGCTACCCCAAATCTATGAGACTTCCAAGTGTGGTATCCAAGTTTAAATCATCAATGTAGTATGGGGTCCCTAAGCCAAGAGGTTAACATAAAAAACTTGCCCAGATCCAGCAAAATCCACAAAGAAAAAAGTATGAAACAACCCTACAGAAATTTTCTACAATCCTGAGACTGGGACTACAACCTGGGACTTTCATGGAAAACCACCTTAACATCAAAATGAACAAATCACATGTGCAAGCAAACCTCAATGAGGAAGAGTCAGTCTGAGTAAGAGATTTCATACCTAAAGAGTCAGAAATAACAGAACCATCTGAAAATGACTTTAAAATGAGTATCTTTAGAGTATTTGAAGAGATGAAATGACTAGAAATCACATGAGAAGAAGCAGTATCATAAAATGGGCAAATTAGAAAAATTAAAATTCTAAAACTGAAAAAAATTCTAAGGACAAGTTGAATGGGAGAGGGACTTAACTAGAAAACAGGCTTAAAGAACTGTGGCACAAAACAAGATATAAATATTAAAAAGGTAGGAAGCATGTAAGAAAAAACAGTATCTGAAATATATGAACCTTATGAAGTTCACTACAGCTAGTGACAAAAATGGTAATTTAAAAGAAAACAAATTCCGTTTCTAGCCCTGGTTTCTAGCCCTGGTATAAAATTCAGAAATGATACAATCTGAAATCCTAGTATAATTTCTAAAGTATAAAAAGTTCATGTAAGGTCATAAGCTTAAGGCCACACTGACTTCATTTTATTGAGTTAACCCACAAAAGAAATAAGACAAGGAACAGAAAATTCATCAATTATTGAAACTTTCTGCTTTGGGACTACATCCTATTTGCCCTACATATAATCTTTATTGCATATAAAATTAATACCAAGCCGACAGTATTCAGACTAGCAGCTATACAACAAAGTACATTGTATACCACACCAGTCCTTATTTATAATGATTTAACATCCAATATATTTACAACTACTTGCAGCAGATCTACATAGGTTTCAGTTCCACAACATGCTCTCCCCACTTCTGGGCTCCCTGACTTGTTCTTGCAGCCTCTCTTCCAGAGAGATTCCCAAACAAGAGCTTAGTCTAACCTTTCAGAGAAGGGGCCAAAGAAGAACCAAGACACTCAGGACCAGAAATCATGGTCAAGATGACCCTCTGAATTGGGCATTAAGATCTACTTCTTCCCACTTATTCCAGGACTTTGTTCTATCAACTGTTCAAAACTGCTTTTATTTACATAGTGAATCTATGTTAGAGACTTTCTCTTGCTTGCAAAGCTATCTATGCTTCCCAACTAATTTCTTATTTACCACCTTATTTTCTTAAACCTGCAATTGTGGAGCAAAAAAGAATCAATTCAGATTAAAAGTCACCTCCTCAGATAGAATTCCTAATAAAATTTTGGCAAACTTTCCAGATACTCCTTTATATATGTACGCATATACAGTATTTATAATATGTAATTGGTATTTTTCATAACTGTGATCAGACTTTACATGAAGTATGATAACTTGCTCAATTTCAATCAAGTTGTGAGCATCTTCTCATATCAATGAATCAGACCAATATCACTCATATTTCTTGGAAGTGTCAGTTTTATCTGCAGCCTCAACCTACCATCCCCACCCATGTAATTATCCCCAACACTACTTTTATGAAGACCACAACTGGTTTTCAGATCCTCCATTCAAGACCTCATTCTCAGTCTCTTGTCCTCCCAACTCCTGTAGCTGGGTCATTACTGAAAGTTTTCTTCCTCTTCTAGACGAATGAGAATGTCTCCTTCTAAAGATTTAATTCCAGCCCTCACTCTTGTAATTTCCACTAATCTTCTCATAAGTCAGGCCCTTATTACTTCTCACTTAGACAGTTATAGTGCCCCAACTCCCCACGTACCTCTCTCTGCGTTCTACTGTTGGCTCAGCTCTTCTGCTTTTATTTTCATCACAGGATTTCTGTTATCCCTTACTCTCATGAAATAATTATGACTTATAAAGCATTTTCACATAGCCAACTGGAAATAAGGTTAGACTATTTACAATTTCCCCAGCTGCCTTCTGAAGAGGTTTTATTCTCCCATTTTGTTATTAGTGTCCTGAGCAGGTTGTAAGGAGTGAGTATGTAAGTTTCAAAAACTGGGATACAGACAAACTTTTGTGTAAGGAAGGGGTAAAAAACTGAGAGTGGGGTGGGTAGGGTGCAGAACACGGGATGAAAAGGACAGAACTAGGAAGACTCAGCAGCTGTATGATGGATGAAATGGCTTTGGCAGAGGAAGTGGTGACTGGGGAGAACCCAACACATTTTAATTTTCAGGGCTGCCTAAGAACATAACCCACCTTAAGCACAAAGACCCTCTGGCATGATATTTGGGGAAGAAATTTATGACTCTCTTGTGAAAGAAAAAGTCCTTATGTAGGAGCAACCAGGAGACTAAGGCAAGGGCAGGAGCTGCTGGCTGGAGCTGCATCAAAGGCAGCCCCACACTGCAGGGTCCTCTGCAGCACGTCTAAGAACAGTTCACTGGCTGCCTTCTGCTCTGCAACTTAACTACAAATATGAAAAGGTACGATCAAGGTTGTCCAAATCCCAAACGTAGTTTCATAAGTAAAAGGAGAATTTGGAAGATTTACATACATAGCAAAATGGTTTAAGGAGAAGGTTCTCTGTACCACAGTCATCACAAAGTAAAACTGAAGCTATACTTACTTTCAGTTCAAAAGTTAAACCAAGAGCTCTTTGTCACTATAAATCACACTCTGTAGAAAGAAGTATGGAGAAAAGGGAATTACAGAGCTAAGAGAATCATCATAAATTAAAGGCTTTTTGTTTTGTTTTATGTATCAGAAGCCAACTTTCATCCTGACCACAAAGATTTCAGAGTCAACAAATTGTACTCTACATTTTTTAAAAGGTATTCTTAAAATCAATAAAGCATTGCTTTATTTACTTGAACCTTAACTGACAATGAAAATGAAATAGGGAATACTTACCTGAGTCCATATCTTAGATATCTTTATAACCCTACACAGGAGGAATTCTCTTAAAACAAAAGTGATGTGAGCCACACCCAACCTAAGTGCTCTCTCTTTCCCTTCCCCCAATCTTCTTCAACCGTGCTCCTCAATACTGAAGGACAAGAACACATGTAATTTTGGCAATTTGAAGCTTTGTGCCCCAAACCTCAAATGGACTTTTTGGTTTAATTAACCATTGTCCAATGTCAACTATCCTAGTCACCTCTATGTTGTACGTCAACAGCTTAATTCAACAAGAACTTCTTCATCCGTTATATGGTGACTACACCAATCTCTGTATCTAAAGCCAGGCAAAAATAGACCTTTAAGCATGACTAGAGTAATTTATTTTGTCAGGATCTTAATAAGTCAAATGGCTCTGCCTATTTCTATGAGATTTAATTCAAGTGTGCAGGTGAATAAACAAATCTTAATTCCCAGCTTTGATGACTGTGTTTATTTGCTCTCCCCGTAAGCTTCAACTTTTCCAACCCTAAAGCCTGCTGACATCCAGAGCCTCATCACTCCAACCAAAACACTTTTCTAAATCTAGATCCACCCAAAATTCTAAAGATGAAATATATCACATAAAACATTAAAAATCTTCAAAAAGGTGCTGGACAGTGGTGTAAACACAAATCCACACATATCTCCCTGACAGGGAAAGGAATATATGGATACAGAAAACAAAAATCATGAGGCAGAAACCAGGTAACAATTACTTATATCACTAAGTATATAAGGAGAAAAAAAACCAGTAGAAGTAAAACTCTTTACTCTTTTTTTTTTTTTTTTTTGGTGGTACGCCGGCCTCTCACTGTCGTGGCCTCTCCCTTTGCAGAGCACAGGCTCCGGACGCGCAGGCTCAGTGGCCATGGCTCACGTGCCCAGCCGCTCCGTGGCGTGTGGGATCTTCCCGGACCGGGGCACGAACCCGTGTCCCTTGCATCAGCAGGGACTCTCAACCACTGCGCCACCAGGGAAGCCCAAACTCTTTACTCTTGATTCTAATTATCTGATTTGTATTCCTCTTAAATTGCAAAGTAAGTTTGGTTTTTCATGAATCCTGATATTTTAAGTTTGATCCTTTGTTAAATCAAACCCAGTTATTCACATTTTATCCCATAGAACATTTTATGTAGGTGTTGAATGACCATCTGTTTCTAATCTACTCCTAATACTTTTTAAAAGTGTTCCCCTGTTTCTGGAGTAGGTCCTGCCAAACAAGAAGAAATCTAAATTCCTGCTAGGTGAAGGCATCCATTCCTGACAAAGAGTACAGATTTCTAATCCTGAAAATAATGGGACTGAACAATGGGCTGTTGGCATCTTAGCCTTGCTCCATATTTGCAGGTTCAATAATGTTACAAGTTGAACAGCTTTTTAAAAAATGAAAAACTACTATTAACTTCATTGATCAATCTTATCATAAAATTGCTAATATATTTATCTCTGCCTAATCCCAAATTCAAGATATATATTTAGAAACCAAAACCCTATCTCTGGCACCAATGACAGGGAACTTGCATGTCAGATTCTATACAAATCAAGTCAGGCATAGATCCTTCCACTACAGCTTGGCAACACTGGGATAAAAAACCATGTAATCATGTATACTCCCAAGCGCAAACTCAACTAAGGAATCAAGGTCGTGAATTAAGGAGCCACACGAGATTTGACCAAAATGAGAAATGCCTATCTTAGGATACTTTCCTTAGTTTTACATTAAATTGTAAGTATTTATAGAAAATAAAATAATCTGATCTTTGATGCAAAGACAACAAATTTTAACACTCTGGATGTTCACCATTATAATCATTATGCCTTAGAAAATAGATGTTAAAATTAACAATGTTAATAAAGCTTTGACAGAGATAAATTTCTAAATGTCCATTAAAGTGTTAGAGGAGGAAAAAAAAGTGTTAGAGGAGGTAAAATAACATGAATTTAGTCTAGAAAAACTTTTGAGAATAAAGGGCAAACGTGCCAAAAATTCCAAAATTTTACAACCTGTAGAATTAAACCATATTTTCTCAGAATCGCTTTATCTTTTATCATGAGTCCTTCAATAGATACTAATATTTTTAGGAAAAAGGCTTACAAAACTTTTAACTTCTCAAAGTACTAGCTTTGAGAAACCCATATTAATTGGCTGCCTGAAAATGTTATTAGTTGATAATTAATACCATTGTTTATCCACCTAAAACATGTTAATTAGGAATGAAAGAATGTATATATCCTCATCTTCAGAAATGTTCCTTAGGAAAATATTATTTCTAAAGATTTATAAGCCTCCTAAAATATTGAAATCATCTCTAGAGATGAATATTCTTAATGACATCAGGATTAAAGGAATTTAATCAGATGATTTTGCTGCTCCTACAAAAGTGGGTGTCTCACTGTATAAAAACTCAAAGCTACTAGATTTTAAAATATGGAGGCAGAAAGTTAAGTAGAATTACAGGTTTATTTTAACACATGAAGTGCTAACATCTTCAGAAAAAATGAGGAAAAGGACCACAATTGTAAGCTCCTGATTTCTCACCAGTGTGAGCACTACATGAGTCATCATCCTTTATAGACGGGCACCTCAGAAGTACAGTTACAACCACGATTAACCATGGCTGTAGTGTGGTTAACTGGAAGGGGTATTTCTTTTTCTTTTTTTTACACATCACAGGAAGCAGAAAGTCTGGATGAGGCATGTCATGCATGCTTCAAGTATAAATTAACTAAGACGTCTCAGGGAAGTCCAGAATACTCAATAAGGGCAGGTCAAGGAAAGATGATGAGCTAAGATACGGTTGCAAAATAAATGTGGATGGAATCTTACATAAGTATGTTTGAGGGCACAACGAACCTATCCAGAACATGATAAAACACATTCCCCTTCTAATTTAACACATCATCATTAATATTCAAGAGAGTCTGCCAGAACTGGAGGAAACTGAAAGAATGTACCAAAGCAGTCACTGCAATCATCAGAGGAAAAATTACTTTGGTTCAACACATTTTACCTTGAGACCAAGCAGTATCCCTTTAACATATTTCACCCAAAACGTGAGCAGCTGAAGCAGATGCAAGTCACACATCTGGTGATAGGAGCCAGAGATTTCCCCAAAGAGCTTCTGAAAGCACATCTTACATTCAATGCAAGGTACTTAAGTGTTTCTTTTTTTAATCAGAATCCATCAGGTCCTGATCCTCAGGGCTCAGGACCACAGAGAGAAGCTCAAGGAAAGTTGAAATGAGCACTTTGATGTGCCATTCTATGTACTGACCAACTAAACATGAAGTAGAACACAAGAATCTGAATGAGTTAAATGGGACCCAGAAACAGGTTTCCAAAAACAGTCGTTAACACCCAACGTCAAGTAAAAAGACACAAGAAAAGATAAAAGTAGCTATGTATAGACTCTCACAAAAAATTAAAATAACGAGCCCTCAAGTTAGCATATACAATTCCCCAAATGGTGAAGTATTTCTCATAATTAACACTCACTGTCGAAGCCAAGCCCTGGAAGAATTATTCCTCTTCCCTCCACACCCCCGCTACAAACTCTGACACAAAAATCTTAATGCATATTCCTATGCTAGATGTTAACGCTGACAGGTAACAGGGAAATATATACAATTAAGGGTCAGAACACCCGCATCCCAGAACTAAACTATTAACATAAGCAAAATACCAGAATCATAATCTCTTCAGCTTCTACAACTGCTAACACCAGTAACATTAATTAGTTGATGAGAAAAATATAAGATGGTTTGAGATTTGCTCATTTTCCCAAAGATATATGATGTTCTGAAACAAGGGAAGACTCATATTTTATGTTGTATAAAATAAGCCACCTGCTTGAAACCGTGAAAGAGAAAAAGATTTACTCCATAAAACTGTTCTAATGCCAGAGGAAAAGTAAGCGTAAAGTTATAATGTATGGGAGCCTCTAAGCTGTGGCTAGAAACTGCTGTGTAGTATAGATCACTCATGCCAAGGGTTGGCTTGGACTTTCACAACATACTTAAAAGACCCTGTGGAAATGTTGACAGAATGTTGGTGCTAATGGTAACTCCAACACGAGCAGATCTAAATAGATACATTTATGAAGATTGTGAAACCACCACTTTCACATGGTCCCATGTTTACACAAGGAGATAATCCAATTATTTAAATAGAAAAAAGCAAACTGCTCATAAACAGAGCCAGATTTTTATTCCATAAAGTACTTAAATACTTCTTATACTAACACTACTTCAAAATAGTTTTGCATACTTCCTAAGTACTGTAACTTAAGTGCGCACAGCGTCTGACCTACCCAACTGCCTATAGGAAAAACTCCCCTTCCTGTCTATTCAAAGATTAATAGAATATAAACTAACTCCTGCTTATTTCACGATTTTAATTTTAAAACAATAAATGGAAAGCCAACTGGATGGCTTATTTGGTGTCATAAACACAGTCCTCAAGAACCACCCATGCCATAACTAACCAGATTAAAGACTCCGTGTGTTTTAGATGTGGAAACTCCCATGGATTATACCACTGTGTTTTAAAATTGGGAGTGAACACTGTTAGCTACACTGTTCTAGAGAAAGGTCTCTTCAAACAAAGATAATTAAAAAAAATTTTTAAGTTGCCTTAATGAAAAACACACTAACAAACACTTTGGGTTGACAAACATTATTATGTAACAATTATTCCGGAATACACTATAATGCAAAAAAAGGTGAAAGCTTTATTATACTCAGTGTAGGTCGCTGTGGGTAAAATATTACTTATGCTAATAAAAATCAGAATGATTCACTACTAAATCTTCAGGCCTACACAGGATTTAGTTCTCAGTAATTTTTAAATCAATTGTCTGTATTTAATATTTATCAACAGTTCATTTTAACATGCTTCGTCAGTTTGCTAACTTCACAGCAATCAATACCTTAGACACAGTTTGCAATCTAGCTGCTTAACCATTCTTGCTCTAAGAAGTTATATCTATTCAGAACAAGAAGAAATGAAAAAGAGAAAAGTCAAAATGGGGGTGGGGAAAGAAAAGAAAATGAACTTGGGGAAACATTCTAAGTAATGTTTATTACTCATAATTTCTGTTTATCAAAAGTGAATAAACAGATCAGAGAGTTTAAGAAACCTTTCCAAAGTCATACAGTTTGCTAGTGACTAATTTAAATCCAGTTCTGACCTCTGATTTCAAAAGCCACGCTCTTAATTTCCTCATTAAGAGATATATGTACAGCACCTAGGGAAAAAATGCATTGTACCATGATTAAAACTGTGAGAACTTTCTTTCAAATTAGACTGTACCCTTGTAATTTGCTCACTGCCCCTGTGCTCTGTTTTTAGCTACAGCAAAACAATCAAAGTTCCTTTTGGTGATTAGCCACTAAGAGTACCATACTAACTCTTTCCTAACGTAACTAGGACTATATTAAGTCTCATAAACCAACAAAATTAGGATGCCATCCACAAAAACACTTCAGAGTCAAACTGCTGATACAGCACAAAGGATAATGGGGGAAACTGAGTTACAGGTTTCTTCTGGCAGAGGTTAAAGAGAAATCTTCAAAATTATAAATGGAAAGTCTTTAACTGTTTGGGCATACAGCAAAAAGCCAGCACTCTTTACTCCAATTGACAAGTTCAAAGAAAAAACATCACCCCCAAACCATGCAATTTCCTGCAAATGGGCCACTCTCCTCACTGTCTTTGAAGACAAATCGTGTCCTGGACAAGGGGCCTTTGAAGTAACACAGCAAGCATAGCTATGTAATTAGAAAGGCTCGTTACGACATCCAAATGAGCAAAACTAGACTTTAAAGATGCGCTAAAGTGAAGAGGCTGGACTGACAGACTGACACAAAGACTTTGAGGGCAGTTTGCCCCTGCTCACTAACCATAATTCTCCTTCACTCCCTCCAAGCCTCAGAAGCCAAAAGCAAACTCCATATGCACTACTGGAAAACTGTAAATAGTGTTTGGTCACTCTCAAAAAAGTGGCAAAACTGTATGTATGCATGTTTACAGACATAGATGTGTATATAGATACCTACACTTATGCATGTGTATATAAATGTATGCATATACTATTTTTCTGAACCATTTGAGTGTAAGTTGTAGACATTACACTCTTTCACCTCTAAATTTCAGTGTTCAGTATGTATTTCCAAAAACGAGGACATTGTCTTAGAATATCAGCCATATTGATATGATCCAATACTATTTTCTAACCCCCAGTCCATATTCAATTATCCCAATAATGTCCCTTATATCTACTATTTTCCTAGACTAGAATTCCATCCAAGATTATGCATTGCATTAAGCTGAACTATTTCTTCAGTCTCCTTTAATCTGGAACAGTTCCTCTTTCATGAGCTTGACATCTTGGAAGATCAGTTATTTACAGAATATCTATTTGGCGGACTGATCTCACATTTTGGGGATTATGTATGAATTGATGTTATGTCCTTTTCTCGTGCAGGTCAAGAGACACTTGATGAATTTGGTTGCATTACTGGTGATATTAACTTTGATCCCTTGACTAAGGTGGTGTCGGTCAGGTTTCTATACTATAAAGTCACTATTTTTCCCTCTATAAGAAGTTTTTGTGTTTTTTTTTTTTTTGAGGAGATATAGTGAAACTACATACATATCCTGTTCTTCAAACTTCCACACACTGGTTTTGGCATCCACCCGTGATCCTTTTGCCTAAATCAACTATTCTTCTGATGGTTATCAAAGGTGATTTTGTAACTCCATCATTCTTCTCCATTTATTAGGGGGTGTTCTAGTGTTAGGAAGAGCTTTCCCTTCCCCTTCATTTATTTCTCTGCTTGTTTGTTTACATCAGTAGGGAATCTCAGATTTTATTCAGTGTACTATCATCTGTTACTGTAATCTGTGCTCAACTTATCCTAGATTTGTTCACTGAGAGCCCTTTAAGGTGCTGTGGATTTTAAGTTGCATTTTATGTGCACGCTACCAAGTGCTTAGGGGTAGAGAAGAAGGAGATCAAATTTATCCTGGAAGAGCTAAGAAATAGGTGGTAAGATGAGTTGCCAGTTGGAGCAGGAGTTTGCCAGTTGGAGGGGGATATCCCAAGGGGAGGACTAGTACGGGCACAGGTGTCTGCACAGGACTGGGGGATGCTGAACTCTCTGTCCTTGTATGTCTGATAAACCTTGGCCTATCTTATTGACAATCTATCTTTCAGACAATAGCAAAAGGAGCCACTCAATACTTAACTTGGATACAAGAAAGAATTTGCTGAGAATATGGAAACTATGATGTTACCATGGGGTTTAAAAGAGTAGAATATACAGAAACTGCGACCCTAGAAGTAAAATCCAAGATTTCAACGATGGATTTTTTTTTAAGTTTGGAAGGATACAAGTTTGGCTTTGCAGCCAACATTTCTAAGTTAGAAGAGGAATTAAGAGGATATTTTCAGGGCTTCCCTGGTGGCACAGTGGTTGAGAGTCCACCTGCTGATGCAGGGGACACGGGTTCGTGCCCCGGTCCGGGAGGATCCCACATGCCGCGGAGCAGCTGGGCCCGTGAGCCATGGCCGCTGGGCCTGCGCGTCCGGAGCCTGTGCTCCGCAACGGGAGAGGCCACAACAGTGAGAGGCCCGCGTACCGCAAAAAAAAAAAAAAAAAAAAAAAGAGGATATTTTCAAAATAAGAATCTACTTATATAATCCCAATGGGAAAAGAAATGAATGATATTCTATTAGAATCCAATAAGGTTTCATAGGAAGTCCTCTGATGAATTCAAACATTTTAAGCAACATGTACAAAAGGATACATTCAGGAGAAAAATAGGTTAGTCACAAAGAAATGTGAGGGAGGCTAAATTTTCCTAGGAAGGCTAAATTTTCCTAAGGTTTATAGGGAACTTTTTTTTTTAAGAGCAAAATTAACAAGATGAAATTGTTCAGTCCAATTATTAATATAATGTAATACTAGATGAAAGGTAGAAAAACTTATTTTCTGCTTTCATTTTGTATTTATTAAAAACAAAGACCTTCAACGTGAAAAGGGAAAAAAAATCACAGCTTAAGGAAAAAATATTGACTATAAGCAAGAAGACCCTAGTGAATATATCTTTATATTTTTAAATATTGAGAAATTGATTCCTGAAAAAAAAATGGAGGGCTTTAAAGAAGGGAAATGAATCGATGTCTGATTTTCAATAAGTTGGGAAAACTGAATTTCAAAAACTCCAAATTTTAGAAGAGGCTTTAGGACACCAGGGTTGTAAGCACTTATAGTTTAAAATAATTATCATAAATACCTATCACGGTGTTTATGTCAATAAGAACAAGTCCTGTCAAAATTAACCTCATTATTTAAAAAAAAATCAGTTTCCCTTGCTTTCTCTCCTTATCTATATATCAACATCTATATCTATGTCTCTGTCTATATACACACAGATAGAAAGATATAGAAATAGCACACTCATATTTGGTAAACTACTTATAAGTAAGTTGCAGACACCACAATACTTCACATCAAATTCTTCTGCATGCACCTTCTGAGAATAAGGACATTTTCTTACATAATCACAATACCATTGTCAGATGTCAGAAAATTTATCATGGGTAAAATAATATTTTATGGTGTTTATGTTCATACTTCATCAGCCATCCCAAAAATGTCTTTCCATCTATCCAGACACCAATCAAGGACTGTGCATTGCATTTGGTTTGTTTCTTTAGTCCTTTTAATTCAGAACACCTCCCCCATTATTTTTTGTCTTTCTTGACATTGAGACTTTTAGAGTCCAGGCCAGCTGTCTTGTAGAATATCCTACAATCTGCATTTGAATGACTGTGGCCACATAATTAGATGCATCATTCTGCCATCATTAATACGATAATTTAATTCAGGCAGGAATCATCACCATCCTAACACCATTAGGTGCAAGCTTACTGGGAAAAAGTATCACCCAAGAGATTACTTACTAATTCCAAAGGGGGAAGTTCCCTTTATGATGAAGAGGTTTGGCAGAACCCGCATTAACCAAGGGATCAGACTGAGTATCACCAAAAATGGGACAAACTGCCTCATGTGCTACCTGATGTGATGAAATGAGAAGCACACATCTGTCAAGAATTCTTGTCAATAGGTACTTCTTCTAATTACTTTGTAATCACTAAGTCTCCAATTTCATTTTCAGGGATCCTGAACTCGATATTGCAGAAACCTGTTTCTTCCTCTTTATTCTTTTCATTTTTACTCACAGGATTCTGAGAGCAACGCATTTCAAAAAGGATTGTAGCAAAAGAGGAAACCAAGGAGACAGTAGACAGAGATTATGAGGCATCTGGTGTCTTCCCACCATAGGAGCCAATCGTTAGGCTCATACACACAGGCACACACCTATGCACAGACGTGTGCATGCAAGCCCATACACCCCAAGGGAATAGAGGAGGGGGGACATTAGCTACTCTCTGGGAAAATCATTCCATCACTGTGGTATAGAAGCATTTCTAGGGCCACCACACATGGCTATACTCTACACAGCTCTGGGGGACACTGTTCACATAGAGCAGTTCTGCCTCAAAAAAATATAAAGCAAAGGCTCCTACCTGATGACCATGAGCCCCTATGCAGTCTGTAGAAGTACTTTGTTTTACTCACAACATATCTGTTCCTCTAAATTTTTTAATGGAAATTCAGATTTCTTGCTTTTTTCTTGAATAGTCATATGGTATGGCCCACATTCCAGCTTGATAACTATCAACTGAGCTGGATGACAGTTGCCTGCATCAAACAGACATGCCCTGTCCACTTCAGCTCATCACTCTCCATGGTCTAACACATGACCAACTTCATGCACAAAGCAGCCACCTGGCCTCTGGGGATCACCTTCCACAAAGAAGATAAGATGCTCAAGTTCATGCTATTGTGAACAACATTTTCCTAACATTCAATTCCCTTACTAACTGGGGGGTGTACATCATCTCACAAACCGGTGCAACTTTCTCTTTGTGAATTTATAATCATGAAATAGCAGCTTTTTCACTGTAACCTAGTAGAGAGCAGTCGGCATAAAGAGAAATAATGTTACTATTTAAGTAATATCAGTGAAAACCAAAATTAGATTCAAGAATTAAACTATTATAAACATATTTAAAGGTACCCAAATTTCACACATATGTAATAAAAAATCACTTTGTAAAATGGTTTGCCTATTTTAAAATCTATGTTAATAAAGCAAAAGAATCTCCTGAAAGGCTGTGTGACAAAGTCAGACCAGCAAAAAAAATACTTACTAAACAAAGGAACAAACTGGAAAAAATTACAGCAACACAC
This sequence comes from Delphinus delphis, assembly GCF_949987515.2. Taxonomy (NCBI): domain Eukaryota; kingdom Metazoa; phylum Chordata; class Mammalia; order Artiodactyla; family Delphinidae; genus Delphinus; species Delphinus delphis. The sequence continues at coordinate 51,291,050 of NC_082699.1, forward strand.
ACAAAAAGGGTAGATGCTTTTGTATATATTGAACACTTGCAGATCAACATGGAGAATGGTCCTTTTAGAAGAGGAAGTAGGGAATATAAACAAACTATTAAAAGTTGATCAAAGAAATGGAAAAATGTACATGAAAATATGTTCAAACTCACTAGTGACAAAAAATACAAATTAAAATAAGCAGCCAACTTCATCATATATTAAAGTTCAGGAGATTGATGATTAAAAACTATCAGTAAGCATTTAGAAAATGACAACCTCATATACTCCTGGCGGTAATGTAAATAAGTACAAATCTTCTATAGTTTAGCAATATTATACTTTTCCTCTGACCCAGCAATGTCGCTCTCAGGAATCCTATGGAAAGAAATGGACAAATACATAAAGACACACAATTCACATCACAGCGTTTGTTTTAATGGTGAAAAGATAGTAAAGAGCCAAAGTGTCCATCAATAGAACACTGAATAATTTATCAGATCTAAAATATTGACTTTAAAGATAATTTATTATACACAGAAATGTTAGTTAACATGCAAAGAAGGCTCTTTCCATATAGAAAAATGTAAGAAGGCGGATTATAAAAATAATGTAAGACTCTATTTAAAAACAAATGTGTATAATGTTACACATATTATTACACATATTATATTACACATATTATATTATCATACATGGCATGATATTCTGCAGTATGAACTGACTTTTTTCTTTTAAGTTCATTCTTAGTCCTTAGGTTTTTCTTTATTCAAATATACAAGTAGCATTCATTGGCTCAGGGAAGAGTTTCTCAAAGAAAGAAGTGCAAATGCTCAAATTTTAAGTTTCCAAATGCTATTTTAAAACTCTTAGAAGAGACAAAACCTTCCCATTCTTTTAATTTCATTGCGTTATGAGACACTGAGTTCTGAGTTTCAAAAACAGGAGACAAATTTCACAGAGGAAAAATGTTTCTGTCTTAAATAAGCATGGAAGACTATCAGAGCCAATTACCTGCTTAGATAGGATAAAGACCCCATGAATTGGGGATGTAGGAGGGAGGGAGAAGAGAACACTCAGTTTAGGTTGAGTGGGTCTCTACAAAGAGTCATATGCCCTAACCTTGGGGGAAATGGTTGCACGAAAGAATATTCATATCCTGTCCAGATAAATTAGGGAATCAGAACAGAAGATATATGTGAAACCTAAGAAAGGAGTGCCCAGGTGTGTGCCTCCAACCTGGGTACTTAGAGCCTCAGGATGGAGACATGGGAGTGAGGCATTTGGGGCAGAAAGGGCCTGAGAAGGCCTCTCAAGCCCAAAGCAGTCTAGGAAAACATCCGAAATAACCTCACATCTCAAGAAGAGCTCAGACACGGTGGAGAGAGACCACAGGCCAGGGACAGCCTCACAGTCAGGACAAAAGACGCGGACTTCGTGGACATGAATTCATGCCCTGACAGAAGGTATGCAGAGCTAGACATGGAAGAGTCAAACCAACGCTAACTGCACACAGTCGTGGAGAGTGGCATCAGGATGACAGAGGCCCTCCACTGCTTCCTCTCCCCAGACAAACTTGATGCAAACCTTGCTGAGAAGTGGGTGGATGGAGACAGAGGGAAGGCCAGAGCTCATCTGGTGATGAAAATGGAAAAACACTTAATTGACAGAGTATATGAATTTACCAGGATAAATTTTCCACTACTAAGAAGAACAAGGTCTCGAGATAGACACTAAACTCAAGCTTAGAAAATAAAGTGACTTTGCTGTACTCCCGGGGTGTGTATCTTAGGAAATTTCTACCTTCTCCATATACACAGAAAAATATCTTACAAATATAGATGCAAAAGCGTTAACAATGGTTAATGAGAAGAGATAGAATGAGTTCATCTTTTTCTGTACACTGTTCAGCATTTCATAAAGTTTTGCAACGAACCCATATCACTTTAATAGAAAACAAAGCTATTTTGGAAATAAAAGGTAAATGACAATTATTCTGCCTTAAAATGTTTTAAAGAATTTAAAACAATCACTAGGTTTTTAAAATAATTTTGGTAGCAAAGGACAATTTCTCTCCATTTCTTAGTTTCTACTTTTAGTTATCCTGACTTTCACATATGGAATTGAGAAAAAAGACATTCGTAACTTACACGGTGATTCACCTGAAAGAATAAAGTGGGCCATGTGCCTTTGCGCCACGGGCACTGCAGGCGCATGCGCACCGCTGGGGGGGGCGCATAATTGGGCAAGGAAGAAGTTACTGTCTCTTTAAAAAACATAAAACTCCTAATTTGCTTAAAATACACACAGAAACCCAAAGGCCTTAATAACCTTAATTGCAATTTCCTCCAAGTAGAACATTCATAATCCTTAAATCCCTTTACTGAGTTTTATTGCCAGTAATTAGCCAAAGTAGACAGAACTGAAAGAGTGTGTGTGCATGTGTTTGTGTGTATTTAAATTTAATAGACTCAAGAAACGTTTGTGTCATTTAGTCCCCACTTTTCAATACCAAATGGAAATATTCAAGAAGGAAAGGGAAGAGAGATGGGAAGAATTCAGAATAGGTGGAAAAGAAGGAATTTCTAGATTAGTTCAACATCCAAATAAATGTAGTATTTGGATCCTCTTCATATAAGTTATTTGTTTTAATTATTCCCTAAACTTTCCAAAAACATTTAGTGGGAAAGCTGAAACCATGATTGGTGTTCCAAACTACAGGGCTACATTAGCAAGTAGCCCTTTCAAGTCTTGCTATGTAAAACGTGGTCCTCAGCCCCGCGGTAGCAGCACCCACTCGAAGCACGATCACCAGCCTCCCCCGCACCTACCGAATCCAAATCCATATTAAAAACAAGATCCCCCATGATTCCTACACATTGATCTAAGGCATTCCGATCCAAGTTTTGAATGCAGCCTCCCCCTCCAAAATAAAAGTAATAAGGAAAATTAATCTCTGTACCTGAAAACACTAAAACTACCTTTGTGTCTCCCTATACGTAGATTATAATCAATTCAAAGGGGAATTTTATGTATCTTTCTATCAGAAAAACCAAAAGTCGTAATTAAAGTAGAATCTTTCCATTTTATTCTTTCACTCAAACTACAAACTGAAAATAGGTTAATTTGCAAAAGAAATTCCAACGGTGTAAGATTTATTTTCCAAAGTTATTAGTTGACCCTATTCACCCTACAGGATGGGAAACTGCTAGGTCACAAAGTACCATCCTAGTCAAGTAAAGGCTACATATAAGAGATCTTCCAAAAAGTTGAAAAACGAGCTTTAATAGTATACTATATAAAGAAGAATTAACAAAGATTAGGAAATAGAAAAGTTAAGGTTTTCAAGTTTTCATTCATTGAAATTTACAACCCTCATATTGGAATTTACCCTAAATTTACAACCCACACCAATCTGGCACAGATCAGTGTCTAATGCGTCTTGCCACACTGGATCAGACTCATTCTCCTTCCTGCCCAGGATTCTGATGATAGCACCAAGGGACATGCTGTGGGAAGAATGGCTGTTCTTTGATGTCAGCCTCAAAGGTTAGGAGTGTACCCAAAACATCCTAGCTCCCTGTAATAACCCATTATGGAGCTGTCATCCACAAACTTAGTTAAATCATTTTTGAGGTTATTTATATTTTCCACCCCTACTTCCTCTTAGAGTAATCAGTTCCATAAGTTTCTAACTAGTTGGGTAAGGTGATATTTTCTAATCCCATTGCTCACCAAATCTTAGAATAAGGCAGTGTTCTTACTATCAATATTATTCACATCATCCATGATGTAAAAGGAAAATGGCCATATCTTCTCACAGCACTTGTGTCCATAGATCCCTATCGTTTTTTTTCTTCCCATGGGCAGGTATCCTCTGTCGTGGCCATTTTAGACTCCTCGTATCTTCTCTGATTTCACTATAGATCTTTTGGGGGGATTATCAGTCTATTACAAGGAGTGGGTATACTATTAACTTGTTCAAAGATAAGAGAATGCCCTCCACTTGATTTCAAAGTTCATTTCCTGAGGATTTATGACTTCAGTCAAAATTCTTAGGGATCCTGTAACCCCTCATCAAAACTAGAAGCAAACAAACTAGATTAACTTCCCATACTTATAATTTGCCTTCTTTGTTTTTTTGTTTGTTGGGTTTTGCTGGTGGTGTTGGGGGGCTTCTCTCTCATACCTGTCCACCGCTGTGAACATAGATTCATCTGCCTACTTCTATTTCTCGGGTAAGCTCAAGAGCTTACCCTGCAATTTCTCCTCTTGTGTGACTTGGCCTTCTACCATTTCCTACCAGTATTGGCAGCCAAAAATAGAACCTGTATACCCTTTGAAAACAGTAGATTAAGATTACATTGATCCTCAATCTTTAAAATTCCCAACTTGCTACATACTTCAAAATTGAGCCCAGTTCTAAACTGAGGTCTCTTTTGTCCTGTAGGAATAGTTCCTTAAAAAAAATCTGCTTTTACCACTTTACCGTCCAGCTCTAGTTATATTTGACAATCACAGAGAAAAATGACATACCGACAATGGGCACCCATGGTAAATTTTGAAGGTGAGGGTGCAGAGAAAGGAAAGATACCCTTCTGCACATGCTCCTGACTTCCACTACCCACCTGGGTACTGGAGAAGAACTAGAGAGGAAATTAAGAGAGTTAGATGTAGTGAGTGCTTCAGGAGGACCCAGCCTGAGGCTGAAATGTGAGAGTGAGGGGATGGCTATAGAAAGTCTTCAGAAAGTATCCAGGACCACCCAAAATGGTCAAGTGTGAAGAAAAATAAAGACATTTCTCACATGTAGGGTCCCAAAAATATATATCTCGTGTACCTTTTCTCAGTAAGTTACTGAAGGACATGCTCTACAAAAACAGGGGAATAAATTTAAAAAAGAAGAAAGAAAGTAAAAGATGGAATCTAGGAAACAGCATATTAAACACAAATTAGAGGCAGAAGGAATCCCCAAGATGATGGTTAAGGAAAATCCCAAGATGATGTCTGTGAAGCAGGCTATACAGCAATCAGTCTAGATGGCACCACATCAGAAACTCCGAAGTTTCTTCAAAAGGATACAATTAATAAAATAGTTAATATATTCTAACATACTAGGAAGAGATTTACACAAGCTGAAGAGAATTTAGAGTTGAAATGAGGGGTGCATATATGAAGGAAAAACCAACTCCAGAGAAAACAACAAGTTATACAGGAAACAAAACGTGATAAATGTATACATACTATGTGACCCAGCTGTGTTTGCATGGTTATAAGAATATAACCACTAGTTACTCATCCTTCCAAACTTATACTATAACCACATGAGAGGACAGAGAGGAGAAGCATGCTCGTGTGTAGTGAGGAAGGGAAGTAGTGAGAGTGAGCTAAATCCTTATCTCCCATAGTGGAATTCAACAGATAATGCCCCAAGCTAAAAAGCACAGCAAGAGCAATAAAAGCATGTTTTGAACAGTTATGACCATAAATACCCAAAGATTCTAAAAGAATTGAAAGTAGTCGTGGCACAGTTAGCAGGAGGGCATTGGGACAAGGGCAGTAGTTTTTCATAACAATCTTGGTGGAACTATTTGACTCTAAACCATATGTGTGTTTAACTTTGATAAAAACAAAGGATGTGGTGTTTCCTTGTAATATTAGTAGTGAATAATTTAACTATACTTAGGAAAATTTCAAATTTATGCAATTAAATTAGAAGAAATTACAAACTAAAGATTTAATTACATAGCACTTACAAAGTCAAACAGAAATAAACACACAGCTGAATGTTAATATTCTGTGGGCTGTCAGCAGTTATATCACAATATTCAGATTCCCAGATTTGTTCTAACTGTTCGCAAGTAAAAAAAGACTTTAGAATCTCAAGTCTCAGTGTACAGTATCTTCCTTCATTCAGCAACTGAACAATTTATTTGATGTAGAGAAGAACAAAACATTATTTGCCATAATGTTTTTATTTAATTATGGATAAAATTATATCCTTAATTCACATTTATATTTCCCTACTAAAAGAGGACTTCACTTAAATCTTGGCAGAAAGCAAGAGTCTCAAAACGGACACACAGTTCACCTCTATGATGAACCCTTTTGGGGGGGGTCTCTTATTTTACTCAGAGGGAAATGAGGGAATGAATCCAAGTTATTGTGATGTGTTCTTATATAAAATATTTGATTTACAAGGAAAGAATGCCTATACTAATGACACATGGCGTTTGTAATAAATCCTTCTCACACCGTGGTATATTAACCAATATTTCCCAAACCTCCCTTAGGTCAACACAAGAGACCTCAAGCAGACAACCAGATTAACTAGGACCACATCAAGTAAAACCAGGCCACACAGGACTACTTTCCTACATAAGAGACAAAACAATACATGTATGATTTCAATAGTTTCTCAAACTGTTCCAGTGTTGGCTAAAACTTACATCTTTCCAGACTTAGCAAAAATACAGACATTATCCAGGCCTAAGGAGTTTCATATTCAGTAAGAATTAAGTCTCTTTGTTCCTCTTTGCCAAGATGTCTTAAAGTCTTAAATAGAAATGGAAAGGGGGTAGAGACGTGATAGAAAATCCAGATAAAGCATTAAAAATAAATGCATGTATTACCAAATGTGAAGATTTTTTTCCATAAAACATGAAGAATCTAAAAGTGCCAGTACTCTGAATTTCATGATCCATGATCTTTTAGTGAATTTGGTTTTCAAATTAACAGTTCATACTTTAAGAAAACAAACGTTATGCCAGCCCAAGAACTGCACATATGTTACTGCATATATGTTTGAAATAGTTTTGAAAACTGACATATGGTGGTATAGTTAAGTGTATACAATATAGATTTTAAATATAAGTACAAAAGAGGCGTATATAAAAGCAAACTTGATAGAAGATTTATTATTTTATTTCTGGTCTATGGACCTCATAGTCTGTAATATTTTCAAGCCTAACAAAATGAATTCAACTCAAAATGTTACACTGAACTATCCAACACTGACCCTTGTTATTTAAAAAATATATATATAACCCATACAACCCTTTCCCTTTTATATCTTTATTGTATTTCTGCAAAGCTGACCCACACTCCATGGTAGGCTTTCCCTTTTGTGGGCTTCCCTCAGCCTGTTGGTCTGAGCCACAAAATAGTCGTACATTTATATGCTGCTTTTAAATGTTCCTTTGAAAGTTTTTTGTTTTTTACTTTTCATTCAAATCAAGCTGGGTGAGAAGACCACAATCACCTCCTTTCTTTTTTGTTTTTCTTTTTTTCTTATTCTTTGTGATTAGAACAATAATCATTCTTAGGAAGCGCTAAAGCACCTGCTGGTTGAGTGCATGTTAAAAATATGACAGCCACATTTTTCATGCAAATATAGTAATCCCCTTTTTGTATAGGATGGTTTTCTCAAAGCGTTCTTCAAAAGAATAGACTTTGGGCTTTTTGTTTAATACTAGTAGCAGAGAGATGAACAGGTAACTCACCGTGTGTCAGACATTACTAGTTAGTTGCCTACCCTTGTTCAGGATCCCGTTTCTCTTTAGGGAGGCATTATGCTGGGCAAAAAGCTGACTTCCCAGACGTTGTGGTAGTAAGGAGGCATTTGTTACATGTAGGCAGGGACAAGGGTATATGCCAGTCAAGTCTCTCTTGTTTTTTAATAAGAAACCGACAGCTTTTCCAGAAGCCCTATCCAGGAGACTTCTACTTATATCTCAGAGACCAAAACCTTACATCCATCCTAGACTCCCATCCCCTCACCACAGTCAGTTACCAACTCCTACTGACCTTCACTCTCCAATACATCCTTCACTCCAATCTCTTTTCTGCATTTCTACTACCATGGCTATTCCACAAGCCTACACACTTTCATGCTTCCAACTCTCACCTCCATCTAATCCTTTCTCCACTAAACTTTCACAGGGGCTGAAAAATTAAATAACTCCTATCACTCCCCCGTTTAAGAATCCACAAGCCCAGTCTCACCTCTGAGTTATGCCTCAACCCTACACAAGACACCAGCCCCAAACTCTTGCGTTTCTGTTTCCATTCTTCACCATCCATCCCCAGAATACCTTCAACCCCCATCTGCCCTTATTTTTCTAGTTATTTTATATTCATTATTCAAGTCTCATATCAGGCTCTATTTTATTCATTAAATTATTCATTCAATAAATATTTATGATTATTCCCTATGTCACACACACTAGGGACACAATGATAAGTAAAATAATTTACAATTTCCCAACTTAAAAAGGAACATGCAACCCCTCCAAGAAGCTGTCTCTGATCCTTGAACAACTTTTAAGGGCTTAAGGGCCACTACAGTATGGCCCCTCAGACATGCTGGACTGTCTTCTATTACTATATTTGTCACATTATGATGAAATTAACCAGCTGTCTATATGTCTTCCCCAGTAGACAGTAAACTCTTCAAAGGCAGGTATCACCTCCTGTACATTTTGATGTGCCCAGAGTCCAGCTCAGCGCTTTGCATCTAGTATAGATGTTTGTTGTTATGCAAGAACATACTGCTTAAATGCAGTGCCTTTCAATTAACAAGTTTTAGTGCACAGACCTTTTACTTAGCTTGTTAGAAAATAAAGCTCCTGGTCTCCAGAAACATACCATACCATCTAATTTAACAAGATATGTATGCATGATATGTCAAATTTAGTGCAACATTAAATAATAAGGGGAAAAATCTCTAAGGTTTGGTCTCAGTTGTTTTGAACAATATTATGACAATGTTTTAGAGATCACGAGTTTGAAAAGCAAATCAATTATATCTCTTTGCCAAATAAACCATTCACCCATTTACTAAGACAGTTTGACTCACTGGGATATTTAAATAAGATTTCCCCCCCCCCAAACTGGCTACCCTCTTCTGCTACCCTGAACCCCTGCTTTCCAGTTGGGTATCAATTCCCTAGGTATACTGAGCAGATTCCATAAATGAAAGCAAGATGAAATTTATTACAGTAGTTCTTGAATTTTTAAGGCCTGTTACTTTTTATTTTAAAACATCAATTTAGATTTAATATAAAGCCAACGCCTTTCTTCCACTCCACCTACAAAGGCAGGAAAAGTCTAATTCCCTAACAGCTTGGAGTACAGAGGAGTTGGATGCATTAACTCCCCAGTGTGCTACAGAGGAAAAGGGCATGTCTCCCACTCAAAGGATGAGGTTTTATCCTTCTCCTTAGTTGGCCTTAATGGTCTCATTGCCGAAGGGCTCAGGAAGGAAGAGTGATGACATCACCTTCATCAACAGGAACCTTTTTGGGGAGGGGCTAATACCCATAGCAACTTCCCTAAGCTTTGGTAGTCCCTTTACAAATCTCACCGCACCTTCCAGCTAACACTGTGTTCACACTGTATTCCCCCGATACAAGCTTTAGCTGGCCACCTCCCCACCATGTTATAAAGGTCCTGTCAAGACTGTAATCCCTAATCTCATCCACCCTGTAATCAGATATGCAGGCTCCATCTTTACTGCCTTCTAGAGGCAGTTTCCACCTCACAGTCTCCTTTCTCTTCTTCAGAGAGAGTGACAGCCACAGTCTACTGCCTAAGTGTCTTCCAACAATGAAAGGAAAGGTAGCAACCTTCTGACAGTAGCAACACAATTTAGGAACAGTTTTTTCTTAAAGTCCCCACCCTTGCCTTTGCGGAGAAGAACACTTCCCCTTCATCCTCAAGCTCCCAAACTTTAAGAGTTTATATGTGTGAGGGTACAAACATATAGAAAGCATCAGAAATTGATATAAAATAATAGTTGCATCTAGAGAAGGATAATTAAAGGGAACACAGGAGACATGCTTTTTACTGTTTTCTTTTCTCAATTTCTTTTTTTCCTTGACAATGAAGATGTATCTGCGTATAACAAGTGTAACTAAAATGAGAATGAAAGGAGAGAAAGAGGAAGAGAGGAAATGAAGGAGATAGATTGATTGCTTCCTTATAATGAAATGATTCAATGATCAAATTTTCAAGTTAAACTCCCTTTGTATTCACATTACTATTTATTAATTTACTCCAGAAATAGTGAGAACAACTCTTCTTCATGGTTACTGCAAAGGAATAAAATTATATCACTTTAATCAAATGCAACAAATTCAGAATTAAGAAAAACATCATAAGACTTAAGCATCCCTGAGGAGCACGCCACATTACCCTCAGAGCCCATTCAAAAACGAAGCTTAGAAAACACCAGCTTCTGGTTAAAGTCAATCAACTCAGAAACAACAGAGTCTTTGTCAAGGAAACCCGAGTTCAAGTGCATGAGGATCAGATAAAACACAACACATGGCATCTGAACTAAAATGATATGCTTTGATTTTAGATTAGACGTTAAGAAACCAGCAGAATGCAAACACTTAAGAGAAAGGATGTACAAATAAAATTACGATTGGCTTCCTCTTAGGTGGTGACAGTTGAACAGGAAAGTGGTAATAGTAAAAGTGCTACAGAGCAGCATGTAAACATCTTTATTTGTAAATCCACAATATAGAGAGTTCTACTTAATAGGACATTGTGTTATGGTCACAGATAATAGATATTAGATAACCAAGTGTTTAGAAAGTACAGTGTTTAGGAGACTACTGATAATAAAAGAACAACTGTTAATTCAGAAAAGACCACAAGCAGGGCCATGTGCTTTAAGGCCTGTATCCTGTACAGGGAGGAGGACGTGGTGGATGGAAGGAGTTATGCAGAGCTGTGTCTCAATTACGGCTATAAAACCAGTTCCCCAAATTCTTTTAGAACCTCTCGTTAGAAGCTACTCAGATTACCTAAGATAATAAAAAGCCAGGAAGCATAAGGGCTCTTTTGACCACACATTAAACATGAATTAAATTACTGAAATTTCATGGTATAGAGTCCCAATATGGTGTGTTTCTGTGTTTAAAAGCAGGAGAATTTAACAATTTTATACACTGAGGATGCTTCCTAAGGAAGAAAAACAAGTTAACGCATACATAACTCCAAAATTCTCTCCATCAAAGACAACTTGGAGAAGACTTAGATTAAGTTGCTTCAATGAAATAAAAATTATATTAATCTGAAAATACACTTGTACCAGGTTATTCTTTGAAGCCTTGTTTGTCCCTGCAAAATATTGGAAGCAACCTAAATGTCCACACACAGGAGAGTAAGTGGATAAATTATGGTACATCCACACAACAGGACACAATGCAGCTATAAAAAAGAATGAGGGAGAACTCTAACTCTAAACTGATATGGAGTGATTTCCAGAATGTACTGTTAAGTTAAAAAAAAAAATCAAAGTGCAAAAGTATAACAGAATATCTAATGTGTGTTACCTTTGGTATCAGGGAAAAGGAGATAAATAAGAAAATTTTAAAATGTCTGTTCACTTGTGCAACAAGAAACATAAGTTGAATAAACCAGAAACTAGTGAGATAGGTTACCTTCAGTAGGCAGGTGAAATGGAGTTAAAAAGATAGGGGACTGTAAATAGGTTAGAAGGGGTAGGGTGTGGGAAGTACACACACTTCTTTTATACTGTTCTGACCTTCATAATCTTGTTAATATTTGACATACTCAATAAATGAAAACAGTAAGGATGGAGAAGAGGGAAAATGTCCCACCAAAAAAAAAAAAATTGAACTGAATTTTAGATGAACAGAACCACACTGAAGTGGGAGGGAAACTAAGTAATTTTTGAACACAATATCTTGACTACATATCCTTAAGCTAAAGACAAAGAGAACTATAAACAAATAGTGATTCTGAGTAGGTTTGTTTTTCACAGTGGTATGGGTTAGCATTTCTAAAAGCCTTCTATGCAATATATTCTCAAATTGAACAAATGAGTAAATATATTGCGGATGAGAGTTAAGTTTTTCATTGTTAGAAAAGAGTTAGAAACATGGAAAGAGAACACACTAGAATGAACCCTGAGATGCTGGATTGGAACTGGAGGCCACAACATCATGAAATCACTTTTAATATGTTCATAGAGATAGATTATATATGCACAGATATGTATGTATGTGTATACACACAAGCACAAACACACATGCATATGTTTTCTAGCTTTGTTTGCTGAGAAGGTCTAGAATTAATGCCATTCCCGATAGCAATGAACATACCTAGCATCCAGATTCTGTTTTCTAAACACTATTCTCAGATAAAAGGAGCTATGGCCTCTTGGCGAAATGGCTGATTCAAAGGCAGGGTCAGGCAAAGTACAAAATCAGCCTGAGACGTTTTGTACCGGAAAGCAGAGAAGTCTTCAGGGAATGTTGGGAACATGCCAAAAATAGAAGTTTAGAGGAGGTCCCAGTGGCCCGATCTAGGACAATTTGAGCAACAGAATAAACATTGACAGATTATAATCCATAGAAGAAAATAACAAACCATGAATCTATATTGCTATGAATGAATGAATGAACGAATGAACAAGGGAGAAGTTCTTTGCAGAATTCCAAGTAATGAATATAAAATAAATGAGGGGGATTTCCCTAGTGGTCCAGTGGTTACGACTCCGCACTCCCAATGCAGGGGGCCCGGGTTTGATCCCTGGTCAGGGAGCTAGAGCCCTCATGCCGCAACTATTATGAAAAGAGCTTGCATGCCACAACTAAAGATCCAGCGCAACCAACTAAATAAATATTTTGATTAATTAAATAAAATGGAGATCCCCTCACTTGGAATCACCATAATAATAATCATTTCAGGCACTAGTTAAAGCTATTGAGTAAATGTATGATGAGTAAAAGATTTTATATAGCATCAAAGCATTTCCCACAAAATACTTATTTCAGAGAGAAATATAGTAACTTTACAGACAAGATACCTTAGTGATCAAAATTAGTATCACCAGAAATGGAACAAATCAATATCATGTGCTTCCTGATATGATGCACTGGAAAAAAAAACCACATCGTTTCTGTTATATCCCTGGCAAGAACGCAGAACTTCAATCTAGTCATGAGGCAACATCAGACCAACTCAAACTGAGGAATATCATACAGAATAACTGGCCAGTACTCTTCAAAAATGTCAAAAAGACAAAGCTTTTGTCTTCGTGAAAGACAAAGGCTGAAGAATTAGTCCAGATTAAAAGGCGAATAAAGAAACATAAAGCAATGTATGATCCTGGATTGGATCTGAAACAGACTTTTCTTCTTTTACTACATAACACATTAGTGGGACAACTGGGAAATTTTGAATAAGTCCTATAAGCTAGGTAAAGAAAATAACACTGATATATACTGTTTTTTTTTTAAATGTATTGTGGTTATAAATCAGGTTTTCATTTTTAGGAAATACACACTGATGTCTTTATAAAGAGCATCACGTCTCCTTATAATTTCAGAAAAAATAGATAATATGATAAAGCAATTGTGAAGTGTGTTAAATATTAGCACTTAAGGAATCTGGGTAAAGGGTATATAAGATTTCTTTGTACAAATTTTTAAACTTTTCTATAAGTCTGAAATTATTTCAAAATAAGTTAAACAATGTAAGATTTCAAGTTTAGGCAGAAGAAGCAATAACCAATCCATTTCAAAGTAATTAAAATAATAACTACCTATAAAAAATGATAGCAATTAATACAAAGAAGTTTTATGAAAATACCTCTGGTTTTTCCAAGGAACCGGATCTCTATTTCACTTTTATATTTCTTGGAGTTTTTGAGTAAATCATGAAAACCACCTCTGATATTTATTAGATAATAAGGCTTATTACTTTAAAAGACTAGCATACCCAAATACTGCATTTTCCTCTTAGATTTTTCAGTAGAGGAAGTTATCCAACTGATTAACAAATAGTTACTGAATGAAAGACACTGTCTAGATGCTTAAACAGATAACATCTACATCTGGTTCATCCATTTCAGTGCCAACAATAAACCACTATACAAGATCTACCCCATGGGCTTTGCCAAATGAATTACCAATCTGGTAATCTGGTCAGTCTGGTAGGACTACCACATGCAGGCAGAACATTCAATACAGTCATGATAATAAAACAATTCTTGAATAATAATTTCAAGGAACTTACTAGAAATGCATCCTTCAGTGCATTTTTATCTAGGAAAATACAAGAGTAGAGGGCTTACATTTAAAAAAAAAAATCCATGAGTTAATTTGTATCAATTCATTCCTAATCACCACTATCCATTAGATTTTTTTTTAATTGAGGTATAATTGACTTAAAACATTGTGTAAGTATAAGGTGTATAATGCATTGATCTGATACATTTATATACTGCAATATGATTACCACCATTTTAGCTAACACCCCCATCACATCACATAAACCACTACCAACTAGAATGGACAGATGAGGATAGATGTAGTTTGGGGGAGTGGTTTCCCAGTAGCTCTTTTCAGAGCCTAATAGGAACAATAAAAAGGGATCATATTTCTTGTAGGATTTCATCTTTCTCAAAAACAGAACCCTCCTTGACGTTTCAGTTTACTCCCTAATATATTCTCATCTGGTTTTATATTCAACAGTCTGCAAGCTCCTTTCTGTATATTTGCATACTCAAAGATTCAACGCAACCCTCATACCCTTCAAAAATTCTTCAGTGGTTCCCAACATCTACTGATAGTCTTTGGTCTCTCACCTCTTATTTCCAGCCTAGTGGGTCCCCTGAGGAAGTAACTGTATATACCAAAAGTTCAATGACCTGACGAACATGTAGCCATTCTATATACTGTACCATCCAACAAATTTAAGTTTCAGGTTCCTAGCTTGACACTCAAGAGACCCCTCCAGTTTGTCTAGGACTGAGGCGTTTCCTGGGATCCTAGACTTTCAGGGCTGAGAACCAGTGTTTCAGGCAAACTGAGACATTTGGTCATGCTAGTTCTGGAACCCAACAACTGACCTCTTGACCTCCCAAATGCACCTTTGCTTCTGATATTCACTTTCTCTGGCTCATCCTACCCCCATCATCTCTACATATCTAAGTGAAAATTATTCAAAAACTTGCCCAAATGTCACCTTCTCAGTCAAACGTTTGCTTTTCTCCAAACCTGGAGGTAATTTCTCTTCACTGTAAATTCCAAAGCAAATCAATTGTTTTCTCCCTTGTGGCACTTGTACTATGCTGGGGAGGAAGAGGTGGGTCACTTACTCCTCACTTCTGGTGTTTTCTTCTCCCCCGGGGGGCGGGGGCGATATCTGTATATATAAGCTGTGCACGTTCTCCTCCTTTTCACTAATTCTTCCCCAAGAAAGAGGGAGGAAGTTCTCTGTATGGAGATTTGGGACAAGGAACTACGCGTTGCAGACCAGCACCGTTCTCCATCTTTTCCTGTCTGGGATTGTCTTGCATTGCCAAAGTGTTATAGAAGCAGGCCTCCATGCTATGCCTGGCTGGATGGGCTTGTCTGACTCCAAGGTATGGGATTAGGAAGTTCATTTTTGCTGTACATCAAAGCCACGTTCTTGAGCATCAGCTTCACAAGTAACAAAAATGATATTTAATTTGTCATCTGAAAACCCTGATCTTGTTATCATTCACAACTTGGGCAGATAAAAGGAATACTGTTTATCAACTACAACCCCCTCTAAACTGTAGGTTCCTATAACTGGGCCTGTAACATCTCCATAGCATACTGTACAGTGCCTTGCATGTAGGAGGCATTCCTAACCAAGTGAGTAGATACTAATCTCTCACTATTGATTTTTTTTTTCAGTATGGCAAAGTGAAGTCAGTTTATGCTAAGTGAAATAAGTCAGAGAAAGACAAATACTGTATATCACTTATTTGTGGAATCCAAAAAATACAACAAACTAGTGAATATAACAAAAAAGAAGCAAACTCACAGATATAGAGAACAAACTAGCACTTACCAGTGAGGACAGGGAAGGGGGCAGGGGCACTATAGGGGTAAGAGTGATTAAGAGGTACAAACTATTAGGTGTAAGATAAGCTGTAAGGATATATTGTACAACACAGGGAATATAGCCAATATTTAAAATAACTAAATGGAGTATGACCTTTAAAAATTATGAATCACTATATTATATACCTGTAACTTATATAGTATTGTACAGCAACATTACTTCAGTTAAAAAAAAAAAATCCTAGGCCTGGTACTTATTAGCAAGGTGGTCTCGAGTAAATCTCTTGACATCAGAGTCCCATTTTTTCCCCAATTAAGGAGTTGCTACAGAGACTTATAACCCACAAGGCCTAAAATATTTACTCTTTGGCCTTTTACAGATAAAGTTTGCCAAGCCCTCTTCTAAGGATTGTTGTAAGGATTACAGATCAGATGCTATTTATTGCTAGTGCCTAGCGTATCTTTGGCTGTTATCAATTTAAATACCATGGTAATATTTAAAGTAATATTTTTTTAAAAGAAAATTCCTATGAACATACAAAATTAACAGCTCAAATACCCTATACTCAAATATTCCACACCTAAAAGAGGGGAAAACAGACCATAAGAATCATCATTTTTAATTTGCTACAAATTTAGAGGCTCAGGAAGCATTACCAACCACAGAACTCTCACACTGAAAAGCATCTACAAGACGTTTAATCAGTGTTCCCAAGAACAATGATGACTCAAGAGAAATAAAAGATACACTAAACATTTTTTCCACTAAAAGGGAATCTTGAAATAGAACTTGAGCAACAAGAATAAGTATATTTACATATTTAATATTCTTTAATGGATGAGAAGCAGAGGGTACTGACGAGAGTTATTCCAGCTTGAAAAAAGTTGTGAAAACTATTAAGTCTGACCAAGACACTGCAATAATTCTTCTCCCAATTAACTTTGACTTCTTTAACTTTGTGTTAAGTGTCAGGGATCCAAAATAAATACAGTCCTGGTCCTTGTAGAATTCAAAGTCCAATGAAGAACACAAAACATGCATTTAACAAGGTTATCTAAATTCTTCTAGCTGGAGTTCAAACACTTAGCAGAAATGACCCTTCTACCCTTCTCTCAGCTCCAGATCAGTTTTGTTTGGTACCAGGGATGGAGGGAAGAATTCTGCAAGGGAGGGTCCTAGGACAGATAAAAAGACAAGACAGCTAAGCTTGTGATGCTGGCAAGCCCCTTGGACTGGATTTTAGTTCCAGAAGTTAGAAGAGTGAGAAATCCTAGCCAGGGGCTTCCCTGGTGGCGCAGTGGTTAAGAATCCGCCTGAGGGCTTCCCTGGTGGCGCAGTGGTTGAGAGTCCGCCTGCCGATGCAGGGGACACGGGTTTGTGCCCCCATTCTGGGAAGATCCCACATGCCGCAGAGCGGCTGGGCCTGTGAGCCATGGCCGCTGAGCCTGCGTGTCCAGAGCCTGTGCTCCGCAACGGGAGAGGCCACAATGGTGAGAGGCCCACGTATCGCAAAAAAAAAAAAAAAAAAAAAAAAAAAAAAAAAAAAAAAAAAAAAAAGAATCCGCCTGACAGTGCAGGGCACCTGGGTTCAAGCCCTGGTCCGGGAAGATCCCACATGCTGCAGAGCAACTGAGCACATGCGCCACAACTATTGAGCCTGCGCTCTAGAGCCCGTGAGCCACGACTACTGAAGCCCGTGTGCCACAACTACTGAAGCCTGGGCACCTAGAGACGCGCTGCGCAACAAGAGAAGCCACCGCAAGGAGAAGCCCGTGCACCGCAACAAAGAATAGCCCCCATTCGCCGCAACTAGAGAAAGCCCATGCGCAGCAACGAAGACCCAAAGCAGCCAAAAATAAATAAATTAATTAATTTTTTTAAAAAAAGAAAGAAATCCTAGCCAGATCAGATGAGCTGGCTGAGAAGACTGCAGAGATCCACGCAGTATTCATTTATACAACCAAAGTTCAGCTTAGGGTTTGGGAGGGCGCTGGTGTCTCTGCGTCTGCATGGAAGCTAGCATGGCTCCTGGACCCTACAGGTTGGCAAATTGAGATGTTTCAGAAGCGAGAGTCTTTGGTCCTGCCGGGCGCCTGCACTGTCCTGAGCAGTGGCCATGGAGAGGTTCCTCCAAATAACTTCATGAACCACAGACATTGATTAGTCCTGTCTAAGCAAAGGAGGAAAACCATGATGGAGGATGCTATATGGTGACTGCCAGGGATGCCCAGAAATAACTGGACAAATTGACAGGGAGTGTAACCCACAATCCTTTAGTCGTTCCTCTGCTGGCTTGAATATGCCCTACTCATTTAGTTTTATTTTCATGTGTATCTTAATACATCATGGTAAGTGCTATGATAGAGGTCTGTACAAGTTCCTATGGGAATCCGGATGAGGGGCTACGAATTCAACCAGTTGAGGCAAGTCAAAAAGAACTCTGGGGCTTCCCTGGTGGGGCAGTGGTTGGGAGTCCGCCTGCCGTTGCAGGGGACATGGGTTCGTGCCCCGGTCCGGGAAGATCCCACATGCCGCGGAGCGGCTGGGCCCGTGAGCCATGGCCGCTGAGCCTGCGCGTCCGGAGCCTGTGCTCCGCAACGGGAAAGGCCACAACAGTGAGAGGCCCACGTACCACAAAAAAAAAAAAGAACTCTGAGGAAGATCAGTTATGTTTTTGAGAATGTAACAAGGAGAGCCATTCCTTGCTATGAAATGGTTCTCTTTTCACATTTCTGTCAATGTTTTCTTCCTTCTAAAGATACAGTATAACAATGGGATACTTTTCATCAAGTGTATCTTCCACTGAAATCCTTGCATGGGGTACCTGAAGAATTGGCAAGCACTTAGCCACTGATGATTATACACCTGTGTTAGTATCTTTTGAGGATCGAGATAACTCTTTATGCTACCAGAGAGACAATTAGTGTTTCCCATTTATTGAGTTCTTTCAGACACGACCAATTCCATTGTTAAATTATTCTTGTATCTCACAGGACATGCATCTAAGTTACATTTCCAAACTGGAACAAGCATAACTTGAACCAGTCTCTTTAGAAGTCATGGTGTTACAGGCTTGAACCTACCACCAGATTAATCTTCCTTCAAATAATGGCTATAAAGAGGGCACTTAAAATATCCCAAAGATCTTGCATCACTAATGGATCACTGTTACATGGTGCAGAAAACTTGACTCAGGAAGCAGTAAGCGTAAACAGGTGGAGTCCATTATAAGCTTTCTTTTCTTGTGGTGTAACTAAACGGCCTTATTATGCTACCAACTTGAAAAAATAAATTGTAATGTTTATTACTGATTATTAAAAACACCACGCACTTTGAAAAACAGAGAGTAGACTGTCAATCCATTTTAAAAGAGACCAAATCTTTTATGTTTGCAAATGCCCGTTCAGAACAAGAGGAATACAGGTATTAAGTGTCACCTGGGTGAGAATAAGAACTGACATAAAAATCAGAGAATAAAAGACCATAATTTTATATATTAAAAATTCAAGATCATCCATGAGTGAAAATGTAAAAATATTTACTGACACTGGGATTACTAAAGATGAAACCTTTGGTTAGCAGACTTTGTTTCCACATTTTTCCACTCTCTCTGTTAATGGAAGAGGGGAAAAAAGTAACCTTGAATCAAGGGACCCATCAAGCTGCAAAAGTTATTTGCTGTCTTTTGTAGACAGTAACTAGCTTCTCCACTTTCTGGCACTAATAGAAGAGAAGAAAGGTGATCGAATAAAATAGAATTGGTGCCCCACATGTCACTCAACCCAGGTGGCCCAGAAGCTACGATGGTGGCTTAGATTGGCAGAGGCCAGAGGGTGGGAGGGGATGGAGGAGAGGTTGTCACCCCATGCACCCACACACAGCTTGTATGGGAGGTAGCCCCAGCCCAGGAACGATGACTAGACCACAGGCAGATAGTACGAATATAAGTTCTGGCCGCACTCCCACCTTTTCAACAACTTCAGTAAAACACTTTGCACACTCTTGTCCTAACTCTAAAATTAAGATTTTTTTTTAAAGGAAAACAAAAACAGGAAAGAAAAGTAGAGAGGAATTTACAGAAAAAAAAAAACCCAACATCTACTGGTTTTACCACATTTAGGCCTACCTATAATCATAAATATTTAATAATTACATAGTTCACATGTGGTCTATCCCTCTGAGTACCTGCTCGTTCATCTTCATTCCTGATAAATTATGAACTACTTGAGGACAGACAATCTTAAATTTTTATCACTAACACCTTAATACGGTCTCTATTACATGAGGGTTGATCAG
This sequence comes from Delphinus delphis, assembly GCF_949987515.2. Taxonomy (NCBI): domain Eukaryota; kingdom Metazoa; phylum Chordata; class Mammalia; order Artiodactyla; family Delphinidae; genus Delphinus; species Delphinus delphis. Next base: position 51,311,180 of record NC_082699.1, read on the forward strand.
TAGTTTCCATTTCTATCCTGTGTCCTGGCCACATTTCCTAGAGATACAGGGCACATTTCCTCTTGGCTGCCTATGCTTTCAAAGTGAAGGTATTGAAATTTAAAAAAAAAAAAAAAATTAACCTCCCCTATCAATTTTCATGTTTCTTTTCAGAAACATAGTAAATATCTTTTATTGTGTACTGTGGCACAAATTCTTGGTCACCCCATTCTTTCATTCCTCAGATCCAATAAGTCATCAGTTGAAAGGATACTTCTAAACCTTTCTAGCATCTCTTCTTGTCACCCAATGCTAGGACCCTTGTCCAGTTCTAATTAACTAGTGCTAAGATTACAGCAAGAATGTCTAGGTAGCCTCCCCAATGCCAGCTTCCTTCCCCTCCAAAACACTAGTTTTCTCCAAGCCCCACTTCCATCCCCCTCAGAAGACAGTCATGCCTGGAAGGCAGGTGCCATGTCTCACCAACTCAGTGTCCCTTCACATGTTTGCAATAAAGTACTTCACGGACTGAGGTACCACATGAACTTCAAGTACTTCACGGACTGAGGTACCACATGAACATCAAGTTATGTTCAAAATTAGACTTCTTTGGACTCTCTGATTATTTCCTTTAAGTATAGTCTTGCAAATCTTTGTAATTGCAAGGGAACAGAAAGCTTACTTCTTATTAAGACGCAGCTCTCGCTAGAGTACCTGTATTATTACCATTCACCTGTATACTGTGCTTCTCAGACGCTTGTTAATCTTTAAACAACAACAAGATGAAGAAAAGGAGGCTGGATGCGCTTGGTGCTGGTGCTGGTGTGCGGAAAGAGAGGCATGGGGGGCAGAAAAACGCAGCACTAACTTGAACATTCTTTATGCAATTCCATCATAATTGGAGAGCTAAAAATGACAACCCACTGGCAACACCCTTCGCTGAGTCACAGTATTCTTCGTGTGCATTTTTCTAAGAGCAATCAAAATGGTAATTGCAGGACTAACTTTAGAACATGAAATCACTGTATCTGCACCAACATGGAATGCAGTGTGAAAAGTAATCTCTCATTAAACCAGAAACTGTGGTTTACAGTGTTTAAAAATTGCCTTGAGTCGTTCATTCTCAGGGGATAGATCACAGTGCTCCTTAAGGACAGAAAATTTAGAGAAAGCATTAGCTCCTGCCACAAAATACTTAAGAAATCCCATGAGGTTCTGGGTTTTCCCCCCACTTGTTCTAATTACACCAGGAATAAAACGTTCTTTACGCGTGTCTTAAGTACCACCCTTAAAAATGTCCTTTTCCCAAACTAGGTTCCCAATTCAAATAAACAACCTATAAAAAGCCATTTTTGAGACAGTCTGAGAAATTTGGTCGTGGTAGGTACTAAATGATGCTGAAGAATGATTGTTAATTTTGCTAACTCTGGAAACGGTACAGTGGTTATAAAATAACCTCATTTTATAGATAAATGATGAAGTACGTTAAGGTAAAATACATGATATCTGAGATTTGATTTAAAATATCAGGTACAAAATAAAAAGGACAGATGAAGCATATATAGAATATATATATATATTCTTAATAAATGTTGAATCTGAGTGATGAATATGGGGGGTATCCCCTATTTGTGGTTTGACAGAAAAAATTCATAATAAAAAAATTTTAATGTTTATTTTTCTGCTTTATGTACGACTCAGAATAATGATTGCAGTGGCCCAGCGGAGAGGGTGCTGGGCCACAGTAGCAACAAAGCAGAGGAAGATTTGCTGTGACCAGGCTATGGCCAAAGCCATGTGAAGGTTAACAGAAAGTCTAGAAAAGATGTGCATGTGCACACGGAACACTTAATCTTGCGATAACCTCACATGACCAAGCAGACTCCTACACAGAAGCCAAGTGTTATTTTCTTCATGTTTTGAATGAAAGTAGCAACTTTTCCCCCAAGCACTATTTTGCTTCTCCCCCAGCCAGAACATGCATGTGGTTTTATGTTAAATAATTGAAACCTATTGAAAACTCCTTCCAGGTAAACACACCTTCCAAGTTTTGACCATTGCTCAGTAGGAAGACCAAAAAAAAAAAAAGGGGGCGGGGACAAGATTAGATCCTTTTCCAAGAAAATAATATGATGGACACAAAAGACCAAATGATTACCTGAGTATCTGGCAGTAGCAAGAGAACTTTAGAAATCTATCTTTTCTGAATTATATTGTTATCTTCAAATTACTGCCTCTTGTAGCTGCTTCTTAGGACAAGTAAGGCACCAGATAAATCAAAGTCAGAGATTTCACGATACTTCCTGGTGAGTTCCAAATCTGTCTTCTTACTGTGTTTCATCTCACTTCTGAGTATAAGTGAGTATCACAGACACAATGAGTAGTTGCCATGTCAACAGCACAAGCTTACAGTGAGCACTGGTTTCTCCTGTGGTGCTTAAACATCTGTGATTCCTGGATGCAGCAGGGTCCGAGCTTTTCCTTGGAGAGTCTGTTTCAGTTTATCTGGAGGGGGGCCCAGGCTCCCACATCATTAAATGTTCCCCAGATTATTCTCACCATTATCAGGTTTAGGAACCACAGACCATGTCTATCCGTGGACTGCCTGATATGGAAAACTTTTTCTTGATTTTGTTAAATATATTACAAAGATAGAGATACAAGGGCATCCTGTGAATCTGTGCATACTGTCCTCCAAGTATTAAAAAACAACTTTTTAAAAAGTTTGCATTAAATTCAAAGATATTTTATTTAACAACAACAAAAAAAAAACCCCAGAATATTTGGTACAATTAGCATTCCCTTCATATCAAGTAAACCACCACTGGCACTTTGCTGTCTCCACAGATCTTGGTAAAGCAAACAAAACAAAAAAAATCCCACCTCACATTACTAAAATGTGCTAAAATCTATAGCAAAAGAGTTGTTCTGTCCCCTCTGTAAAAGTCTGACCACTTTCAAGACTCAGCTCCTCTGACACCCTCCTCTGTCAAGAGGAGGCATAGAAGCCTATGGCACATTGTATATACCTGTGTCCATAGCACTTGAACATTGAGCTGTAGTTATTGCAGTCATAAATCTGAGCACCCTCAAAACAAAAGCCATGTGTTATTCATCTTCATGCTACCAGCACCTTGGAAGTACCGGATCAATGCTTTGCTCAGTGTCTACTAGGTATCACATAAATAATCATCCACGTTCTAAAATGGCTTAAGTAATTAAGTCAGTCGCTCAGTCCCTTGGTGTCTATGACTACCAAACAAATACGAGGCTAGATTGCTTAATTTTCCCTGACATTTCCATTCGTTCTCTCTTTCACTATGCTCCATATCTTAAGAGTTTCTAGACCTTAAGGGTACTTAACCTCATGTGTTAAAATCATAGCATTTTTATAATCTGGCAAATAAATTAGAAACAAATTCTAATAAATCTTTTTCTGGCAGCAATTCCCTCATTGCTTAATAGTAATATTAATTGACAGCATTTGGGAATACTCTATTTGCCATATTGTTTAATAAGCTTTATATTCATTAACTCATTTAATATTTATAAAAACGTTATGAATATGTTATTATTCTAATTATACAGAGAGTGAAAGTAAAGCACTGAAGAGGCTATGTTGCCCAAGGTCATTCAGCCACGAAGTGACAAAGCCAGGATTCAAACCCAGGCAGCCTGGCTTTAGTGCTTCAAGTGTGTTTTCCTGTGTATTTAAAAACAAATGAATAAAATAAGTGTTTGAAAGATTGTTTATCATAAGCTTCCTTTCTGAAGGAAAAGAAATAGTTGGTAGTGAAGAGGTCTGAGCTCATCCATGCAGTCTCCACACTGGTCAGCCCAGCTCCTCTCACCTCCCATCAACCTTAAGAGAGTCCCAGTGACTACCAAGCTGCCAGGCACATTTACCCTTTATCACTGTTGGCCAAATAACAAACGGTGTAAACAAGGGATTAATCAAGAAAATAATACTGAGCACCTGTTGCTAGAAGGCTCTGAGGAATTGAAGAAGACATAATTGAAGCCCTTGGAAACCATCCAATCAAAAGGACTGCACGAATAGGCATTAGATCACCTACCCTACTAACAGGCAGTAAGTGTTATAAACATACGTATTGAAATTTCCTGCTTTAATCCTCCACTAACTTCTCAACTGGGATGATCACTGAATCCATCTGAACTGGGTCTGATGGGCTGGACTTCAAACAGAAGGGAGGTAAGGGGAAATAAAGGTATTTTCGACAGAAAAAAGAAAAAAAACCATGTGAGAAAATGCATGGGAACAATCAGTCCTGCAGTTCAGCTGAAGCACAGAGTAAATGCCTAATGGTCTCAGAAGACAGCTGAAAAGGTAGGTTGGGTCCAGACCAAACAGAACATGGAATATCACACTAAGCAAGAAAATTAGCCTCCAGGCACTGACAAGTTTCCTAAAAATCTGAGCAGGAAAATGACATGATCAAAGAGTAGTAATAGAAATACGAATCCAGCCTGATGAGTAAAACTTAGAGGGAGAGGGGTGATTAACAGAGAGAAAAATCAGTTAAGAGACTTTTGCAATAATCATGACTAAAATATTGACTTGGGACAGAGTACTGGCAAGCCAAAATTTGGACTTGATTCATTATGAACCAAAACTAACAAGTCTTGATAATAGATGAGTGTGGAGATCTGAAGGAGAGAGAATATTTGAAGATGTACTCAAAATTTTCAACCTGGGAAGAGAATTGAGGTATCACTAAAAACAACAGCAAAGTCGGTGATGAGCAAGGTGAGTGAAGTTGTGGGTGTCATTGGTTTAGTTTTGGCTGGGGGAGGAGGTACAGAGAATTCATTTTCAGGACAAGTTGGCCATGAAAATGGAGCTCTCCGGCATGCAAATGAAAGCACAGGGCTGGTCTACAGAGAGATTTTAAAGTTATCAAGCAGTTTAGGAGGAGAGCCCCAAAGCATGAACTAAAATCAGGTTTTGTTTCCTTGCAATATTTTAGATAAACCCTGAATGTGTGGCAGGGAAGAAAAATCCTATGGGGATTGCAAATGATTTTTCCCTAAGAAGTTGAACAATGAAAGAAATGGCAAAAGCAGAAAGGGTACATTCTAAGGATTGTAGAATCAAAGGATATTTTTATTTTACATGTAATATGGAAGGTACCTAAAGACTTTTGACAGTAAGAGTAGACAGTGTCAAGGAATGTGAGATAAAAGATACAAATGAAACAGATCCTATATGAGAAAAGCTCAGAAAAGGGAATATAGGAGCAAAAGTACAAGTAGAGGCGACAGGCCCCACTTCCGCTGAAATAGGAAAAAATAAATGTAAAAGGATAGGGGACATTTTTAAAAGAAGGTTTTAAGAGGAGTAGGGTATGCAGGGTATGTAACAGGGGGACACAATATGGTGAAAATGAGAGAAAAGATTAGTGAATTCTCAGAGGATAGCTTTGATGTTTCTCAGCAAATTAAGTAGCAAGGTTGTTATCTGAGTGATAAGGGACTTCATGGAATAAAGATCAAGATTGTAGAAAAACATTTGGAAAAGTCACTGTCAAAGAGAATGCAATAAAGAGTCCTAGAGAAGTGATGAAAAGGGTTTCCATAGAGTAGTAAATCCCACTTGTGGGCAAAATGCATATCAAATCCCCCTTAGCAGCATGAGATTCACATCACAAAAGGTCAAAGGGGAAAAGCTTAGGATACTAAAGACAGCAGTCTGGAGATGATTGTTAGGGACTGAATGTTTGTGTCCCCCAGAATTCATATGTTGAAACTCTAATCCCAATGGGATAGTATTTGAAGGTGGAGCTTTGGGGAGGTTATTAGTTCATAAGGGTGAAGCCCTCAAGAAGAGGATTTGTGCCTTTATAAGTGTCAGAGACTTAGCTAGCCCCCTCTCCTTCATGTGAGGATACAAAAAGAAAACGGGGGCTTCCCTGGTGGTGCAGTGGTTGAGAGTCCGCCTGCCGATGCAGGGGACACGGGTTCGTGCCCCGGTCCGGGAGGATCCCACATGCCGCGGAGCGGCTGGGCCCGTGAGCCATGGCTGCTGAGCCTGCGCGTCTGGAGCCTATGCTCTGCAACGGGAGAGGCCACGACAGTGAGAGGCCCGCGTACCGCAAAAAAAACAAACAAAAACAATAAGAAAATGGCTGTCTGCAACGTGGAAGAAGATCCTCACCAAACCTGACCATGCTGGCACCCTGACCTCAGACTTCTAGCGTCCAGAACTATGAGAAATAAATTATTGTTGTTTATAAGCCAGCCTATCTATGATATTCTATTATAGCAATCCAAATGAACTAAGACAATGACCATAATAAGTTCAGTCAGATTTCTGAGTTTACCGATATGTTGATAGTCGCCCACAAAAAATGAAATTTAGGGACCTGTGACTACCAAAGAACAAGTTTAATTAATTGATGGTAAGGAAAGGTCAAACCATATAAATTGTATGCAAGATATAAACTTGAGAACTAGGAATTAGAAGGGTTTTGAGATGCAGTCACTTCAACAGGTAATTGAGGAGAAAATGAGATCAAGGACACACTCTCATGGGTCACCATACTGGTGCTAAATTTAAAGGAACCCTCTATGACCCAAGTTTGAAGAAGCTAATAGAAGATAGTGAAGGAAGATCCTGAATGTCTACAGATTGGTGCTAATGAGGGGAAAGCAGTAGAAATGGACATAGCAGACTATAAAGAAGGAGACTGCTAAATAACTGTGGTCAGAAACAATGGCGAAGATGAAGCACAGAGAAATGAGAAGCAGACCTTCCTTTTCCAGGGAAATCAGGAAAAGGGGGGTGGGTCTTCCACAAGAGGAAGACTCTAGAAAAGAGGCAGTATGGCTCGCAACACAGATTTCCTTACAGCTCAGTACTGGTGCTCATTAAATGTTGAGTTCTTGAAGGAGTCATTGTAAAGAAATAGAAGCAACTTTGTCCTTAACATAGCTTTCTCCTGACACCTAGGGAACCAAAGTGACAAAGTGGGGAGGATGGGAAAGTGAAGGATCTGAGTCCTCAAAGGTGACTACTAGACTAGCGGTGGGTGCAGGATAAGCTTTGCGTCTAGGGCAACAATGATGGTTAACAGATGAAGGAAGCATGAAACTGGCAGACTGGGAGGCAGCACGAAACTGGGAAATTGGGGCGGGGGATCAAACGCTTTGTTTGGAGTCAGGCCCAGCTTTCCATCCTGGTTCTATCACACGTGAGCTTTAAGAGCTTCTCGTCTCGCCTCTTTGCTTCCTTAAACTCCTAGTCTGCAAGTTTCCAAAATCCGTTCCAACTGCATGTGGCTGGTGCAAGGAGTGAATGAAACGACGAATGCTTGTGAAGCACGCGGCCGAGGTGTACTGCGGGCACAGCAACAAAAATGAACGGTAGCTATCGCCACCAGAGGGAGGAGGCGTTGAACAGTCTCAGACAGAGGCTGCGAAAAGTGAAAACGGCCTCCAGCCGACTGTGGATGAAGGACAGAGGAAGGTAAGAGCGAATGCATGACCGCAAGTGCCTCGATACGTGGGGCTTTTAAACCTCAAGAGTGAGGGCACTCCATTTGTAGTGGGGAGTTTGCTTTGACGAAAATGCTTGCTCTGTAATGTTACCTGTAATGTTAATGCTTCGTCACTTGAGAATTCCGCACTGTAAAATCCTTCTTGTCTAAGCCTTAGAGAGAGATCTGGGCAGTGGGTTGACAGAGTGCAGTGGAGGTCTCTTCTCACTCCAGCAAGGTAAGGATTATGTTTCATCTGCTCTGTTTTTCTAATGGTGCCAAATAATTAATATTTTATTCCTATTAAGGAATGAAAGAAAGGATTTCTAAAGTTGTGTCTACAACACATTATACTACTCTTTTTGCTAAATAGAATAGTTATTTTTATTTGGTTATACATTTTACCACAATACTTTGGTGGGGGGGAAAGTACCATCTTGGAAAAAAAACAAAAGATAGTCTTAGCACCTCTCACCCTGAAGCATGCCAACATTCTCTCATTCCACGTTTAATCTGAAAGAAAGTTAGAGAGATACCCATGACATCTTGGCTGAACTTCATAACTGTGATACCCAGTCCAGAAGCAAAGGCATCTGAAAGCTCTGCAGCCCAGCCAGGGCCATCCCAACAGGGACAAGGAGAGGAAGGGACTCCCTGAGAGGCAAGGATGCTTCAGGGAAAAGTGCAATGAAAGAGCCACTTGTACAAAACGTTGTTTTGATAACCAGGAATTTTTTTTTTTTTTTTTTTTTTTGCGGTACGCGGGCCTCTCACCACTGTGGCCTCTCCCGCCGCAGAGCACGGGCTCCGGACGCGCAGGCCCAGCGGCCATGGCTCACGGGCCAGCCACTCCACGGCATGTGGGATCCTCCCGGACCGGGGCACGAACCCGCGTCCCCTGCATCGGCAGGCAGACTCTCAGCCACTGCGCCACCAGGAAACCCCTGATAACCAGGAATTTTCAGGGACGTTACGTGGATAGAACTGCATTTGAATTGTCATCGATAGCAACTTCAGAGGAGAAAAAATGTTGTTTTCCACTAAAATTTTTAATACAAAAGCAATGTTCTTACTGTCTGACAAATAATCATTTCTAGCACAATGCCTGACACCCAGCAGGAACTCAAAAGACCTTTGCTTAATGAATCCATGTCCCGTGAAAAGCTGATATGTCCCAATGATTATGCCACAATTCTAAAGTGGGTTTACAAACTGTCACAAAATGTCACTGATTCTGCGGTCAAGAAAACTATGAATATTTAGGAAGTGGTCAAGAAAGGAAAAACTCTGATTTTAGAGGTCAAGAAGTAACACTATTATCTATATTTCTAATTCCTCAAAAAGCTATTAAAAGGTTAATTTTAAACACAAAAGTTTCTCTTGACTACAAAGCCCATGTATTAGGCACCTGGATTCAAAATCCAAACACTCTCAAGAACATTAATTCCTTTCTCCCTTTATTATATAATATGATACATTCGAGATTATAAAGAAGTAGGTTTCATTTACTATTCACAAAAATACCAAAACTCGCAGGTATTAAAACTTTTTTGGTGGGGGTGGGGCGTTGGGTAGGGGGAAGAAATGTCTGTTCCACATGCAGCTGCAGCATAAGCTTAGGTGAATCATATTCACCTCTTCTAGACATTAGAAGATAGCCATCTTGTCTGTGTATGTTACACGGATATATACATCTTAAACAGTAAAAGACTTTTTCTTACATCTACTTAAGTGAGTTGCAGGGCAAAACATGTGAACAATTTGCTAACTGCTTACTCCACTCAGATTGCCATAGAGTCGGCACTCCAGGATATATAGATATGGTTGGACTTAAACTGTGTAATACAAAACACAGCTATGTTTTTAATCTGTCCTTCCTACCTGGCCATCTTTGGTCACTAAAGTGGAGAATCTCTGTATCTCAGGTTCACATAAGTAAATATTCAATAACACATGAAACACCTCTTATCTTGGAGAGGCAAAAAGCCAAAGCAGGTAGAGTTAAACGCTAAATAACCCTCTTCCAGACAGTGCGAACGATGGCAGCAGCTGCTTGAAGAAGGCTCCCCTGCACACATGTAACAGAGTATGGAAATCATTTGTTAATGAGAAGCCATAATTTAGGCCTAGGGCCTTATGAAAAGAAAACGTTTATACATTTGCAGAGCAGCATAATAAGATTTCACAAATGCAAAGATAAAATGTGCTATCATTTATCTTGGACTAAACTATCTGGGGTTTGATTGCCTTGAGAAATGTCCAAATCAAGAACAATTATAGATTTTTCTCACACCACATATACCATGAAACACTGAACAAGTGCTTCTTTTAGACTATTCGAAAGATTAGAAAGGAAGAAAATTGTCTATTCAGTGGTAGCCAAACCAGTAAGATGGGAATACAGTACGATGTAAAGAAGAAAAATAAACAGAACCAAGACAAGCAGTGAAAAGGATCACCAGTCATTTTTTTTCACCCTTATTTTAGGGAAGGAACAATCTTATATCCAGTCATGTAAACTGTTCTCTTGGGTTAAAATTGGCACCTAGAGACAAAAGCATCGTTTGCAAAATACATCTCTAACTGCATGGCCTCGCCAGTGGTCTGAAACACTGTGTGCTTCCAGCCCATAATTCAAGTCTGGCCTGGTGTGTCGAGGCAATTCTGCCAAATTATACATGAAATGGACAAAAATTTTAATATTCATCCTATCAGTTCCCTCTCCCAATACAATTGTTAAGGGAAATCCCACATAACAGGCTTTCTAGAAATAAACCATTTGGGTGTGCAGACAAAACACTAAGTTTTTAACCAAGTCAGCAGACATAATTGAAAAAATAATCCTAATCATTTAAGGACAACGGTTGATTCCAAGTGTCTGGAGAGAAAAAAAAAAAAGTCAAGAAAGGTAAAAAAGAGAACAGAAAAAAAGGAAAATGGCAAAGATGGAGACTGGAAACTACATGAGTCAGAATCAGAAAGTAGGATCTAGAGACTGAGCATTTAGCAGGACTCCACAACCAGAAAGCCATTTCCTTGCCAGCGGTCACCCAGTAGAAGCAGGGCTAGGAACTGGTAACAGTTTTAATCACCTTCCTGCTCTTCAGTATCACTTAATATAACCTATAGGCATTATCTAGGATATGAAATATTACTAATGAATATGAAATTTAATCATGTACCAGAAAACACCATTTGAAATTTTTGCATATTATAAATATTTAAATTGTAGTCTTTAATACTGCATATGTCAGAAGCCATGCCAAGAATACTAAGGGGAACTTTGGGGAATTTGTGACCTCCTGTTTTGTCAGCAAAAGTGCTATATTCTAGTACCAACGAAAAATTTGGACACTTCACCACACGTGCTCTTCAAAACACCTCAGGAAAATTCCTGAAAGGTTGCTGCCTCTCACTCGGTGAATAACTTGGTAAAATTTTAAAAAGTGCCTGCAATTGGGAAGCAGCCGCATAGCACAGGGAGATCAGCTCGGTGCTTTGTGACCACCTAGAGGGGTGGGATAGGGAGGGTGGGAGGGAGGGAGACGCAAGAGGGAAGAGATATGGGAACATATGTATACGTATAACTGATTCACTTTGTTATAAAGCAGAAACTAACACACCATTGTAAAGCAATTATACTCCAAAAAAGATGTAAAAAAAAAAAAATGCATGCAATTGAGGAAGCCTGTGGTCCACTGTGCTTATAATATTCACCCAAAGTAATGGGATGAGGTAAGGGATTGACACCCTAAAGATTTCTTTATTGTGAAAAGAAAGTATCTATATACAAGGGAACTGCTTCTATGTATTTGCTAAGTATTTCTGCGTAAAATTAATGACAGCCAGAACTTTTTTGTCCTTACTATGTGCTAGGTACTATGTTAAGCACTTTTTAGGTATCTCTATATAGTCCTCACAATTACCCTAAGGAGGCAGGTACTCTTAACATCCATTTAACAGATAGGAAAACTGAGGCCCAGAGAGGTGGAGCAACTTGAAGAAGACACATAGAGTGTGTCTTCTTAGACCCTAGGGTGCTATCCATTAAGTATCCTGCTTCTCTTTACATGCCACGTGTCAAATTATGAGAAAGAAAATTTTAAGAAAGCAAATTCCTGAGGAACCTTAAGAAAGCAAATTCCAGGGCTGCTAGGAAAGGGAGTGGGGCTAACCCATCAACATCTATTCACATTTACATCCCAAATGAGGCTGCATGATAACTCAACAGTTAAAATTAGAAATAACAGTCACAAAGAAACAGTGAAATTACAGAAAATCTACTAGAGTCAGGAAAATAGAAGTACATCAATTTTTCTAAGTTCCAACACTTAAAATAATCATTTTCATTTACTTGGAATCTTGGCTTTCCAAAGTGACTTATTCTCCATTGATAAGTATAAGCTTAAGCTTTACTGTAGCTTTAAAACCCTAACGTTTAGAAAGAACAGGTAAAGCTCCTCCCATTCCTTTTTTTTTTTTTTTACCCCAAGCTGGGAATTACAGTTTTTTAAAATGTCTATCATGTACATAATTCCATAATCTCAGAAAAAAAAAATACTAGACCACTCACTGCTCTACTTTTTCCACTACGGTTAGTCAACATTGGGAAATCTTCAGTACACTCCAAACCACTTGTGTTTCCAGGATATATTTGTTTTATATCTGCTGCATTTTCAAACAATTTCCACAGCCCAGAAAAAGTCCTTCCAATGAAAACAAATTGTCTTTTACTTATATGTATTTAAGTGCTAGAATGTTTGCTTTCATAAGATTTTGGACTTGAGGTATAGATCGGTTAATCAGAATAATGCTTAAATTTAAGAAGAGTTTATACAAGAGTAAAATCCACCCTTTTGGATAATTGGTCACTTCTTTCATAGCACCGAACTAAACAGCTCCAGTTTCCCTACTAAAAATTAGCAACAAAAGTATGTATATATAGACTGATGAAGCAAACATGGCAAAATGGTAACTTTTTATTTTAGTCTGTGGGTGTGTAGATGTGTATTTTACTATTCTTATGTTTCTGATTATTTCCAGTTTATCAAAATTAAAAGTGAAAAATATATTTTTAAAGTAACAAAAGTTACAAGGTGGCATTAATAAAATCCCATTTGGAATGAACAAAGCAAAGAAATAAATTGCAAGCATGAATAAATGAAACAGTGTCCAGGGACAACTGCTGTCACTACCCGGTAAATGTCGAACAGGACCTGAAAGCTGGCTAGGCTGGATAATCGGTTCCCATCTCATCACCCTCTGAAGCGGGAGGGAGGAGAAGCAGCAGCATAATACACTCCATGAGATCAGGGAGCAAAGTAAGTTATCTACAACCCCAAGCACAGAAAAATCACCTGGAAAAAAAATCTCATGCTCAGCTGCCTTTTCCTGGGTTCCCTTTTACTGACTTGAACCTTCAGATTTCTTCTTAGGAGATTAATTACAGTGATGGCTACAGCAACATACCACAAATGAATCAAAAAGTGAAGAACCCTCTTACACCATAAAATCAAAACCACATGCAAGGATGTGTGCAAGAGCTGAAGAACGCCGCGGGGCTCTCAGCAATAAGCGAGCTTCCCCAGCCCCACTGCACCACAAGGCCTCCAAGAACACATTCGGTGAAGAAAAAGAAAACTCACTGAAATGTTAAGGGAGAGAAGCAAAACTGGTAGTTGATTTTTTTTTAAGCTCATCGAAATACTAAAATAGAAGCCTGTTACTATAAAAAAAAATCTAGACATGTGTCACTGGCAGTCACCAAGTTGAGAGTGGGCATTGCAGAAGCAGTTTGGGGGCTGGGGCCAAAATAAAGACTTCAGATTTCACCCAGTTAAGATTTGGGTTGAGGGGCTCCAGCAGTAGAAAAAAAGGGCTGCAAAGAAATTTAAGTTTTCTTTTGAACTGACTTCTTTTGCTGGACAGAAAGTATGAGTACTAAGAGATGTCAAATGATTTAAAAGAAATTTTTAAAATATTGATACTACCTATCGCCTGAAAACCTCGTCAATACAGATAGCAATGCAAGAATGTTTCAAGAATAGTACGGAAGAGTCCTGGTCTTATCAGGGCTGTGATTTTGAAAGGACAAGTGGAACAGCTGAACTAAGTAGATTTGAATATTACCCCAGTAAATGAAGACAGACAGGGAGTTAAGTCTCTAGAGACAAAAGGTGGAGGAACATTCACGTACTCAGATTCAGTCTTTGAACATGACACCCAGAAAGATTCAAGGACTCCAGTCACAGTGAGAGCTGATGCCCAGCCGGAAGGAACTCCAACCTAGGACTCCTGACTCATAAGCCAGTGGTTTTCTAGTAAACTATCGCCAAAGAATTCAAATCACATGCACATAAGTAAGCTCTGGAAATCCATTGTTAGCACAGTGCTTATAGATAACAGCACTGCACTGAATACTTAAAATTTACCAAGAGGGTAGATCTTACATTAAGTGTTCTTACTACAAAATTAATAATAATAATAAAGAGATGGGAGGAAACTTTGGGAGGTGACATCTATCTCTATGGCCATGATGGTGGTGATGGTTTCACAGGAGTATACTCATCTCCAAACTCATCTAATTGTATATGGTAAATATGCACAACTTTTTACATGGCAATTACATCTCAACAAAATATGGTTGTTGTTTTTTTAAATCACATACACAACCAGGATTACAGAAAAAACTTCAGTTGACGGACTTAAGTATTTTCCTTAGGCATTTCCATCCTAGTTCTTTGGTAACCTTTATCAAACTAAGCAATGTACATGTTAAAATATTGGTTTTTTGTATAACTTTTAAAAAGTAAAAGTTATATGTTAAAATAAAAAGGAAAATTTTAGCTTTTTCAACTGGTGAAGTATTTCTAATGTGACTCATTTTCATACTGAAAAAGAAAACCCTATGTATAAAAACTGGATCAAGCAGGAACAGGATAATATAGAAAGCCAGGAAATAGAACATATGCTGATTTTGGGTTCTAGATTAACATGTTTCTCTGAATTCCTTACTTTTTTATTTTTCTGTTTTTATTGGGGTATAGTTGTTTTACAATGTTGTATTCATTTCTACTCTACAGTGAAGTTGAGTTCCCTGTGCTACACAGCAGTTTCTCATTATTTATCTATCTTATACATATTAGTGTATATATGTTATCCTAGTCTCCCAATTCATCCCACGCTCCCTTTCTCCACTTGGTGTCCATATGTTTGTTCTCTACACGTGTGTTTCTATTTCTGCCTTGCAAACTGGTTCATCTGTACCATTTTTCTAGATTCCACAAATATGCGTCAATATACAATATTTGTTTTTCTCTCTTACTTACTTCACTCTGTTTGACAGTCTCTAGGTCCATCCACATCTTTACAAATGACCAAATTTTGTCCCTCTTTATGGCTGAGTAATATTCCACTGTATATAGGTACCACATCTTCTTTATCCATCCAATGTCTGTCGATGGGAATTTAGGTTTCTTCCATGACCTGGATATTGTAAATAGTGCTGCAATGAACATTGGAGAGCATGTGTCTTTTTGAATTATGGTTTTCTCAGGGTATATGCCCAGTCATGGGATTGCTGGGTCATATGGTAGTTCTACTTCTGGTTTTTTAAGGAACTTCCATGCTGTTCTCCATCGTGGCTGTATCAATTTACATCCCCACCAACAGTGCAAGACGGTTCCTTTTCTCCACACCCTCTCCAGCATTTATTGTTTGTAGATTTTCTGATGATGCCTATTCTAACTGGTGTGAGGTGATACCTCATTGTAGTTTTGATTTGCATTTCTCCAATAATTAGTGATGTTGAGCATCCTTTCATGTGCCTCTGGGCCATCTGTATGTCTTCTTTGGAGAAATGTCTACTTAGGTCTTCCACCCATTTTTTATTTACCATCTTTATTGGAGTATAATTGCTTTACAATGGTGGGTTAGTTTCTGCAGTATAACAAAATAAATCAGCTATATGTATACACATATCCCAATATCCCCTCCCTCTTGCATCTCCCTCCCTCCCTATCCCACCCCGCCAGGTGGTCACAAAGCACCAAGCTTATCTCCCTGTGCTATGTGGCTGCTTCCCACTAGCTATCTATTTTACATTTGGTAGTGTATATATGGCCATGCCACTCTCTCGCTTTGTCCCAGCTTACCCTTCCCCCTCCCCGTGTCAAGTCCATTCTCTACATCTGTGTCTTTATTCCTGTCCTGCCCCTAGGTTCTTCAGAACCGTGTTTTTTTTTTAGATTCCATATATATGTGTTAGCATATGGTATTTGTTTTTCTCTTTTTGACTTACTTCACTCTGTATGACAGATTCTAGATCCATCCACCTCACTACAAATAACTCAATTTCGTTTCTTTTTATGGCTGAGTAATATTCCATTGTATACATGTGCCACATCTTTATCCATTCTTCTGTCGAGGAACACTTAGGCTGCTTCCATATCCTGGCTATTATAAATATTGCTGCAGTGAACATTGTGGTACATGACTCTTTTTGAATTATGGTTTTCTCAGGGTATATGCCCAGTAGTGGGATGGCTGGGTCACATGGTAGTTCTATTTGTAGTTTTTTTAAGGAAACTCCATACTGTTCTCCATAGTGGCTGTATCAATTTACCTTCCCACCAACAGTGCGAGAGGGTACCCTTTTCTCCACACCCTCTCCAGCATTTATTGTTTGTAGATTTTTTGATGGCCACTCTGACTGGTGTGAGGTGATACCTCATTGTAGTTTTGATTTGCATTTCTCTAATGATTAGTGATGTTGAGAATCCTTTCATGTGTTTGTTGGCAATCTGTATATCTTCTTTGGAGAAATGTCTATTTAGGTCTTCTGCCCATTTTTGGATTGAATTGTTTGCTTTTTTTGATATTGAGCTGCATGAACTGCTTGTATATTTTGGAGATTAATCCTTTGTCAGTTGCTTCGTTTGCAAATATTTTCTCCCATTCTGAGGGCTGTCTTTTGGTCTTGTTTATGGTTTCCTTTGCTGTGCAAAAGCTTTTAAGTTTCATTAGGTCCCATTTGTTTACTTTTGTTTTTATTTCCATTACTGTAGTAGGTGGGTCAAAAAAGATCTTGCTGTGATTTATGTCCAAGAGTGTTCTTCCTATGTTTTCCTCTAAGAGTTGTATAGTGTCTGGCCTTACATTTAGGTCTTTAATCCATTTTGAGTTTATTTTTGTGTATGGTGTTAGGGAGTGTTCTAATTTCATTCTTTTACATGTGGCTGTCCAGTTTTCCCAGCACCACTTATTGAAGAGACTGTCTTTTCTCCTTTGTATATCCTTGCCTCCTTTGTCATAGATTAGTTGACCACAGGTGCATGGGTTTATCTCTGGGCTTTCTATCCTGTTCCATTGACCTATATTTCTGTTTTTGTGCCAGTACCATACTATCTTTATTACTGTAGCTTTGTACTGTAGTCTGAAGTCAGGGTGTCTGATTCCTCCAGCTCCATTTTTTTCCCCCCCTCAGGATTGTTTTGGCTATTCGGGGTCTTTTGTGTCTCCATACAAATTTTAAGATTTTTCGTTCTAGTTTTGTGAAAAATGCCATTGGTAATTTGATATGGATTGCACTGAATCTGTAGATCACTTTGGGTAGTACAGTCATTCTCACAATATTGATTCTTCCAGTCCAAGGACATGGTATATCTCTCCATCTGTTTGTGTCTTCTTTTATTTCTTTCATCAGTCTTATAGTTTCCTGAGTACAGGTCTTTTACCTCCTTAGGTAGGTTTATTCCTAGGTATTTTATTGAACTACTTTTTCAAAGGTGACCTTTGCACTTTAGCTAGCAATGCTTGGTATCTCTAAGCATGCACATTTTCTGTTCTTCACCAAAAGCAGCCAGTTTAAAAGAAAAAGCTGCTTCCTTTGAGAAATTCAAACTTACCTATGATTTTGTACAAACTTCCAACAGGGATGTATTCCTCTAATATTCATTAGAATTAATTTTATAAAGACACCATTTCAGGGAATTTTTCAAAACCATGAATGGAGAATTTGTTAGAGATGTAGGATGGGAGGAAATATGAGCAAAAAGACACACAGAGTAAGCAAGGGGGAAACATAATCAGCAGCAGCAAACAGTCTCTGCACACTTGCTTGGTGCCAGGCTCTGTTCCAAGGGCTTGACATGGACCCTCTGTTTAACTCTTACAACAAAATCATTAGCGAACAACACATATATATGGAATCTAAAAAAAAAAAAGATTCTAAAGAACCAAGGGGCAGGACTGGAATAAGAACGCAGACGTAGAGAATGGACTTGAGGACACGGGGAGGGGGAAGGGTAAACTGGGACGAAGTAAGAGAGTGGCACGGACATATATACACTACCAGATGTAAAATAGATAGCTAGTGGGAAGCAGCTGCACAGCACAGGGAGATCAGCTGGGTGCTTTGTGACCAACTAGGGGGGTGGGATAGGCAGGGTGGGAGGGAGATGCAAGAGGGAAGGGATATGGGGATATATGTATACATATAGCTGATTCACTTTGTTACACAGCAGAAACTAACACAACATTGTAAAGCAATTATACTCCAATAAAGACGTTAAAAAAAATATCATTAGCTAGGTAACTACCATTACCTTCTCTTTACAAATAGCAAAACTGAGGCAGAGAGATGCGAAGAAATAACCTGATCAATGTTACAAAGTAATTAAGAAATGGAAGAATTTGGGGTGCAAATATTTGGACCAAATGAAGAATAGAAAAATGAATTTCATTGTTTGAAGGACCCTTGGGACTATTTAGTCTAAATCTTGTTTCTAAATAGGCAGGATGTCTGGTCAAAGGTGAATTTAAGTTCTCTCTCTCACTTTCTCACACACACACACACCCTCTCACACACACTCTCAAAGACACTCACACACACACAAACTCTTACACTCTCACACACTCTCATACACACACACACTCTCCACAGTCTCACACACAGTCTCACACACTCTCATGCACACACTGTCTCTCACACACTCTCACACACTCTCATACACACACTCATGCACTCTCTCATGCACACACTCTCACTCACACTCACACACTCTTCCCCACACACTGTCCCACACTCTCTCACACACACACTCTCCCTCACACACTCTCCCTCACACACTGTCTCACACACACACTCTCCCACACACCCACTCATACACACACAGTCTCTCACACACACACATTCTTGCACACACACACAGAGTTCGTGGCAGAGCCAGTGAATAGTTACTTGTCAGGGCTAATTCAGGTCAGGCAAAGAGCCCCTCACAGCCATTCCATCCAGAGTGTGAACCTTGCCAGAGACTTTAGAATAAAAGTAGGAATAAAGCCCTCAGATTTTAAACATTCTAGTCTTAACTAGGGTACAGAGCCTGTATACCTGAATCTTCTAATAGATCATAAAACCTGACCCACCTGCTGCCATCAATCATCCTGTTCTCAGGGGCTTGCAGGGTGGGCTTCTTTGTGGAAACGTGTCCACAGCAAGTGGTAGAAAACTCCTTCCCCCACTCCCACCAGCTGCCTGGAAACTTCAGTATCGGCAATCACCCTACTCTTACCCATCCTTCTCCATGCCCACAATCTCAAGACTTCCCAGAAAATCAAAACAGGTTCTCTACTTAAAAGGGCTAAAAATCCTTAATCTTGACCAAAAACCCTTCCATCATCAACAGTACAATGCTACACAATGCCCTCTCCTTAGAGCCTATAGACATTTCTAGAAGGAATGCCACCAGATCCTATCCCCAAACTAACGTTTCTATCATTAGGCAAGCAAAATAATCTACTGAACTTTGAACATCAAGGAATTTCACTGTATCAGTAATAAAAGCAGACATTCCTTCTGTGTTGCATTAAATTCTTAAAAGTTCAAACATATATTGGGCATAATCAGTAAGAAATAAAGACAAGAAATTTTCAATATTTTCCAGTTATAGGCCTGTAACTATAAAAATGATTGGATATAGCCTAATATGTAAGCTGTTGGTATTAAATTCTATACATTTCGTGTGAAATCACTGTGCTGTACCTTTGATATGTTTCCAAAACATCTGCGACTAAGAAATATAAGGACCACTTTACAGTGTGAATCTTATGTTTAAGAGTTAAGTCTCGGGCTTCCCTGGTGGCACAGTGGTTGAGAGTCCGCCTGCCAATGCAGGGGACACGGGTTCGTGCCCCAGTCTGGGAGGATCCCACACGCCGCGGAGCGGCTGGGCCCGTGAGCCATGGCCGCTGAGCCTACGCGTCCGGAGCCTGTGCTCCGCAACGGGAGAGGCCACGACAGTGAGAGGCCCGCGTACCGCAAAAAAAAAAAGAAAGAGTTAAGTCTCCATTTTCATGAAATCTTTTCCTAGAGCATCATCTACTGCTTCCCCTCTGAACCCAGAAGACGTTTCTCATCTGTATCCTCCTTTTAGCATTCTGTCTTGAATTTCCTGTATACTGCTATTGATGTTCTGCATTTATTTGTTAAAAGTTTTTTTTCTTTGATACCCACAGTCTAAGCACTGTACTGGGCACTAGAGATACAATGTGAACAAAGTCACCATGCTTTTGGAGCTTATGTTGCAAAATCTCTGGTGTGGATAAGAGAGCCCGCATCAGTTAAGGCAAGAAATGCTAGCCTGTTTTTGTTTTTCTGGGTTTTTTTCCAGCTTCATTGAGGTATAATTGACAAATCTGTAATATATTTAAAGTATACAATATGATGATTTGATATGTGTACACATTGTGAAAGGATTCCCCCCATCGAGTTAATTAACACATCCCTCCCTCCTCACATTTACTTTTTTTTTTTTTGGTGAGAACATTTAAGCTCTAGCAAATCTCAATGAGAGAGTACAGTGTTATCAACTATAGTCACATTACATGTTAGACCCTTAGACCTTATTTATCTTATAACTGAAAGTTTGAACCCTTTTACCAATTTCTCCCTACAGCCACTGGCAACCACTTTTCTACTCTGTTTCTATGAGTTTGACGTGGTTTTTTGTTTGTTTGTTTGTTTGTTTTTAAGAGTCCACATATAAGTGATGCCATGCAGTATTTTTCTCTGGCAGCCTGGCTTATTTCACTTAGCATAATGCTCTCCAGATTCATCCACATTGTTGTAAATGGCAGAGTTTCAGTGGCTTTAACACAAAAGGAGTTTTGCTTCTTGCTGACACAGGGTCAGGTGCAGATGTGCAGTAGGGAGATTTCCACGGAGTCATTCAGGGACCGAAGCTCCATTCACCTGGTGGTCCTGATGTCCCCTGGGGGCTCCGAGAAGGGGGGGTTAGATCCTCTGCACCAAGTTGGCCAACTCAAGAAGAAAGAGAGACCCTCCACAGGAGGTTTGTGGGGACAGGTCTAGAAGCAGTAAGAACATCCCTTCTATACATTTTCCATGACAAACTCAGGCCCATGGCCACACCCAAGAGGCAAAAGAAATGGGTTTTGATGAATATGCAGTGTTTGCTACCAAAGGGACAAGAAAATTCTACAGTGTTTAAGAAATAAATAGTTGATATAATAGGGCTGGAGCTAGGGTGAGGGGAGCAAGGCTCCGACAGTGGAAATGCAGGGAGTCGCTCTCTCTCAGGCTTGGGCAAGTACACGCCTTAGATTTGTGCCATAGGTGCCCCTCTTGCCTCACCCTATCCTGGCCCTGATACTTTAACTGCAGAAAATGGAGAGCTAGAGATATGCATTGCTTTAGATACAGTTATCTGGAAAGGAGCTTTCTAGCCAGAGTAAGCAGCAGAGGCACAGGTCCTGAAACAGGAAAGTTTAGAGTGTTTGAGAAACAGGAAGAGGCCAGTAGAACTGAGATAACAAAAGGAGGGCTGGAGAAATAAAAAGTGCCCAGGTCACACATAGCCTTTCAGGCTGAGTAAGGAGTTTGGGTTGGAAACTCCAACTAAAGCATTTATGTGGCGGAATCAAATGCTCCAGATTTTGTTTTAGAAGCAATTGCTCTGACTGCCCTTTGGAGAAGGGATTGCAGGGAGATCAGATGGAAGGATACCAGTGTGGTTTGGGAGGGAGCTGGTGATAACCTGGTCTACAAAATGGCAATAGATGCAGAAGAAGAAGGATTTAAAATATACTGGAGAGAGGTATAGAAATCATAGGTATTGATGAGGGAAAAAAGGGATAAAGATTTATGCAACTAAGTGAATATTAATGTTATATGAAGCCAGGGGGGAATGAAAGAGAATGTTTTTTTCTATTTAAATAGTGAGCTTCTTGAGGGTAAGGGAGATCCTTCTTTCTATTCTCAACAGGAATAATCCAACAAGATGTTTTTTAAAATATAGTATCAAAGGCTCAAGGCCATATGCACACCATCTCCCACCTACAGAATAAGAATCAGTACCATATTCTGGAGAACAACCGGCAATAAGATCAAAAGCCTCACCTCTCCATCTTGGTGGCTAAGAGCATGGCTGAGTCAAAACGCCTAGACTGAAATTCCAGCTTTACCACTTACTAGTTCTTGGTAGTTCTGTGACTTTGGGCAAATTACTTACCCTCCTGTGCCTCAGGTTATTCCTTTATAAAATGGGAAGAAAAATACAGCCTACCTCACAAGGTCATTTGAGAATTAAATAATATGTAGCACAAAGAACTATGATTGGCACATAGTAAGTGCTCAATAAATGTAATGGTTAAAGTATATGAATTATCACATCTAGTTCTGTGAATGATTCCTAAGGAAAAGAGATGTGGAAAAAGATGTACAGTACAAGGAGGTTCATAGCAGCATTATTAATAATACTGAAAACTTAATATTGAGATGTTTATCTGCCCAATGATAAGGAAATGGATTTTAAAATGTCATGGTAAACAATGACTTATGAAGCAGACATATCATTAAAATAGGTACGAATATGTGCTTTATGATGTATTAAGTTTTAAAATCTTATATTTATGTACAAGGGGTGGAAATATCTAGAAGGATAAAAACCAAAATGTTAACAGTGGTTACTGCTGAGTGGGAAGATTATTGGTAGTTTTGTTTTCTTCATTGTTTTGTTCTCTATTTTCCAAATTTTCAACAATAAATAAATGTTGGAATTATATCCATAAAAAATTCTGCAGTTAGTGGTTTTTAAACCAATGACTTATATGAACACAGTGCAAAGTCTTTACCACTTACTTCCAAGACAAAACACCTAAACATCTCAGCAAGATGAGGGTTTATTACCAAAAGACATTTCAAAACTAAGTGAAAAAATGGGACATGAACGACTGGCCCTAATTAGTGGATATAGCTCATTTGTTTTCTCACTTAAAAATGTACAGGTTGAAGGAAGGAAACGTCATTCTCAAGAATCATTAGTAGAAGCAGCTAGGTGCCTTGCCAGTTCTCTTTCCCTGACTTGCAAGATAACCAATTTCTTCAGCTCACAATACTTTCTGCTCTTAAAAACACTGCAAAGGGAGGGTGGGAGGGAGGGAGACACAAGAGGGAAGAGATATGGAAACATATGTTTATGTATAACTGATTCACTTTGTTATAAAGCAGAAACTAACACACCACTGTAAAGCAATTATACCCCAATAAAGATGTTAAAAAGAAAACAAAACACTGCAAAGGCACTTTACTTCTAAGAAGAGCACACACCTACCGGGTCGTATTTCTCTAGCAACAGGTTTGTTTTCATGAGCCATGTACTAAACGTGTTTCTATTCGAAACTTCTAGCATGCTCTTATCTACTTCTCCCAACAGACATTTGTGTGAATTAAACTTTCAACTTCATTAAATAATAAAATTATTAAATGTAGATGCTATAGATATCTTTCAACAGGTGAAACAAATATCAATGGCAACTTAATTAGTAGCAATGAGCTAGGGTTTTAAATGGATAAAGGAAAGATTTCTGTAATTAGCAAGAACTACCTGCAGAATAAGTAGGAGGATTTTTTTTTTTTTTTTACAACTTTTACTGCCACTTTTGCACTGAAGACATAACCTCTAGACCCTTTCTTCATATGCCTTCAAGTTAAAGACCACACAGCTAAAACCGAGCCATTGACGAGTGTGGGGTACACATTCAAGGCGGCAGGCTGCCATTCAGGTCAAGCTTTGAGGAAACTTTAATCCTTCTCAGGTGACGCTACTTTTATTCTACAACATCCAGTTGATCTCCTCAAATATTTTCCTTCCTCCCCTCTCTAAGCCTTCCAGAGAGTGTTTAAGTAGCACAAAGTACTGTTTTTCTACCCAATGAGTGTCAGATTACACTAGGCTGAAGCTACTGTATGTTCACTCAGTAGCTTCTCTGAAAGCTGTTAACAGAAAACATTATCAGAAGATGTCTAATAGAATTCAGGTTTTCAGAACGTTTGCATTTCGTTCCTGTTAGCATAAGCCAAAAAAAGAGTTTTTTAATGTCATGCTAC